>NW_007231507.1:508322-732467 GCF_000164805.1 Carlito syrichta | reverse complement strand
AAGGCTGAGGTGGAAGGATCGCTGGAACCCAGCAGGTCGAGGCTGCGGTGGCCAGGAGTGTGCCACTGCACTCCAGTCTGGGCAACAGAGTGAGATTCCAACTAAAGAAAAAAAAAGAAAGAAAGAAATTTGGATGGGACTTCTAATTTTGTGAATGGAAGACTAGATAATGAAGACCAATCTTTCTACCAAGAACAGTTAGAAAACCTGAATATCACACACACACACACACACACACACACACACACACAAAGCCTACTGTTTAAAGCCACTGGAGAACTCCCTAGTCAGCAAGAACCAAGAGCCAAGATTCTGGAAAGAAGGGCATCACCTTGAAGAAGCTTTGAGTTGAAGCGCCACTTTTTCCTGCAAGGTATCTGTAGCAGCCAAATGTCCGAGAATCTGAAAAGAGCTCTGAGAGTCCCTTTTGTCTTTTGAATAGATGAAAATCAGGCATTGGAGACCACCATGAAGAAGAGGTGCTGGGAAATATCCTAGGCTTTCAAGTGGGAAACTTGCAGGTAACACCAGAGAGTGAGGGTTACCCAGAAATGGACCAGGTCCCATAATGATGGATTAAGTTATCTACCCCTGCCCCGACTGCCTTTCTAAAGCAGAAGTAAGCCTTCCTTAAAGAATGATAGCAGAAACCAATCCCTTACATAATTTCTGATTTTCATACTTAATGCCTTAAATGCAGTTAATGAATAAAAACAAATAACAGTGAGCCCAAAACAAAAAATACTAGACAACAGGAACAGAAGCACAGGAAATCTAGATATCAAAATTATCAGACACAGACATTAAAATAACTGTGATTAATATATTTATGAATTACAGGTCAAGCTGGAGAATTGCACCAGAGAACTAGAGAATAGGTGAAAGAGAATATGCAGAATAAATGCTCAAAAATGATAAAAAATATGGTCCAGAATAAAGAAATACATTGAAAAAACAAGAGTTCTAACATTCATTGAACAGATACCTCCGAGGGTGAGTACAGAGAGAATAAATCAGTGGCAATCTCAAAAGAGACAATGACTGAGGGTTTTCCTAAACCGATGAAAGGCATAAATCCCCAGATGCAAGAATTTCATTGGTAATGATCACTTTGTGATAGTCACTAAGCTGTAGACCTCTGCACTCTAATTTTCCTGTATGTAAACCAGATCATAATTAAAAAACAAAGCCATAAAGCACTTTGGAAAAAAAGAATCGATACTAAATAATGAAAGTGCGATTTAAAATGGTATGAATGACACAGTGACATAAAGACTCCAGGGCAGACATAGATACATGGTTATAGATAAATGCAGCTCCAACCAAGTAGTAAAAGAATATGGCAGTGAAGATAGCAGCAGTGTTTATGTCAGCTGGAACTGGATTCAATCCCAAGTCAAGTGTCTCACTAGCTCAGTGACCTTGGGCAAGTTACCTAACTCATTTTCTTGTTTTTATTTTGGTTAAAGTCTCATTCTGTTTCCCAGGCTGCAGTGCTGTGGCAAGATCACAGCTCACTGCAGCCTCTAACTCCTGGGCTTAAGTGATCCTCCCACTTCAGCCTCCCTAGTAGCTGGGGCTACAGGCATATGCCACCACACCTGGCTAATTTTTTAAATTTTTTGTAGAGATGAGGTCTTGCTATGTTACACAAGCTGATATCGAAATCCTCTAACTACTGTGATCCTCCTGCCTTGGTCTCCTAAATTGTTGGGATTACAGGCATCTCCTAAGTTGCCAGGAGCCACTGTGCCCGGCCATAATTTTCTTACCTTAAAAAAAGGATATTACTACACAATCAATAAACTAAACTCTCTTGCTGCTCTCTTTCTGCATCTTCCTTCCTTGGCAAAACCCGCATTCTCCAGCCGTGCTGCCCCTTCACCTGTGCAGCAGAATGAGGTTGGACAGAAACACACAATTGCGCTGACTCTTGTTAAATCCATGACCACTGACCTCAAATGGGCCCTGAGGGCTGGCTGGCCATCACACGACACTCACAGGTCAATATCTTTCACTTTCTCCTTACTCCTGAAACGTACATCACCTGTGCCTGCGTCCTTTATATCTCTGATTTCTTTGCTTCTTCAGTTTCGTGGAGAAAATAAGAGTGATCAGAACAGAATTGCCACAGGCTGCCTCCCCCTCATCCGCCCACCTAACCCCAGCTGTGCCATGTACTCGGCTTCCTCTCCTGTTGCTAAGGATAAATGCTTGCTGGAGAGCCCATCTCCTCTCAGCTTCTCAAGGACATCACTTGGGTAACTCCTCCCTCTCCTTTACGATCAGTTTCTCTACCTACTGGGTCATTTCCATCAGCAAATGAACATGCCATTATTCCCTTTAATATTAAAAAAGAAAAAGAAAAAAAAAACTTCCTTTTTTTCCCCACAGCAGATGCTCCAGTTTTGCTCTTGAAATGGTTCAAATTAGGCTTTGTCCCTGTTGCTCCAAGGGTCTTGGTCAAGATCACAGCTGGTGGCTCCAAGGCCACGTCCAGGGGTTAGTTCTGAGTGTTCCTCCTACCCCAACAGCACTGCTCAGAGCTGCTCCCTGGAGCAGCTTTTTCCTGGAGCTCCTTCTTGGCTTCTAGAACAGAGCTGGCTTCCCCCAAACTCCTCTCCATGGAGTTTCCTTCCATCTCTCTTGCAGGACTCCCTTCTCCCTGGCTTCTTAACCTTGGTATACCTTGGGCTCTATCTTTGATGTCATCCCCTTTCTATCTATACTTAAAGTCTCTTGGTTTTAAATATCCACATGTGTACTGTTGGTTCCCAAAGTATATCTCTAACCATGACCCAAATCCTGAATTTCAGACTAGTCGGTCTCATTTCCTGTATGGCATCTTCTCTCGTAAGTCTGAGATCTAGTATGTCCAGAAGATTACATCCCGATGAGGATAACCAGCTGTCCTTCTACTGGTCATCACAATCAATGGCAGCTCCATCCTTCAGCCGCCGGGGTCAAAACTGTGGAGAGGCTGCTCCCTACTTCCTCCACCTTCCATACCCCACTTCCTCAGTAAGTCCTGATGGCTGCACCCTTGACACATCCCCCGACCCAGTCACTCCTCCCTGGGCCAGTCACCACTGTCCTGGTTTGAGCCAGCATCTCTGCCCTGTGGGTTTGTGCAGCGGCTATCGGCTTGGTCTCCCAGCTACCCCCGGTCCTCATCATTTTCAGTTCAGCAGCCAGAGTGTCTGTAAGGACATGAGCCAGGTCATACCCTTGCTTTGCCACAGAACCTCTTGGAGTTCCTTGTTTTCCTTGGCATGGATGCAGAAGTACTTATGTTAACCAGGATGCCCTGCGATGCTCACCCCTGTGCCCTCCGGGACTTCATCCTTTGCCACTTTTCCGGCATGACTCTGTTCCAGCCACACGGCCACCCTGACAGTCCTCAGACCGGCCACCTCTATAGGTGCCCGGGGATGTTTGCTCCCCTTTCCCATCTTCCCAGGATGCCCTCCTGGGACAGCAGCGCACCGGCCTGATGCCCTGTGCTCTGTCATCATGCAGCCTGCCTTTCTGGTGATACTTCTCTGCCACGGGTTCTTTTCTCCGCTGTACTTTTCTCCCATGCATCTCACCAAGCAATACATGATAGAGTCTGTTATTTTTGTTGTTTATCGTCTTCCCTTTCCCCTGGAGTAGAAAATCCAGCAGGGTGGATGTTTTATCTAGTGGTACCAGGCTGGTTCTCTGGTCACAGTCCAGTGCCAGGCACAAAGTGGTACTCAGGGAGCATTTGCTGGGTGAGTAGAGTGACTGGGATGCCCTGGGCATGGGGAGCCCTGGGCAGCTGAATGTGGAGGCTGGGGTCACCCGAGTGCCTTCCTCCACTTTTACTTCCTCAAATCCTTTTCCAAGGAGGTGAGTCTTGGGGGTGTCAGGCAATGACCCTGACCTTAAGATGGCATGTAGAGAGCATCAACATCTACCCTATGTCAAGGCAGAGGTGGCTGTCCTGGAGGTCAGGGGCACAGCATCACGCAGCTGTTCAGTGACCAAGCTGGGACTCCACCCCCATGGCCAAATTTACAAACTGAGAACTGACCATGTTTCTTTGGGCTGCTGAGCAAGGGCGCTTGGTTCACTCTAGGTGGTGACCCAGGTGGGACGTTGAGGGCTTGCCTTCTAGAAACTTTAGAGTGGTTAGGGAAAGGGAACCACTGGATGTGATGCTGTGGGTGCTGACTATGAGGATAAAGGACTCCATGTCCCCCTCCAGGCCGGGCCTAGGACTGTGACTGACCCAGGGATTTCTGTGCACAGTTAGCCTTTGGCCCTGCATTGGTCTAGATGGAAATTCTATCGTTAAAAATATATTAGAGCCACAAGGTCCCCAAATTCAACATAATCTCATCTCTCCATTTTACTGAAAGGAAACCGAGGCCCAGAGAGGTGCCACGGTGCCTCGCCCAGGGCGCTGAGGATCTGGAAAGCTTTGCTGTGATGCTCAAGCAGCAGACTGCCCCAGCCGTGTCCTGGGGCTGTTCCTCCTGGCTTTCTCCCTGATCTTTCTAGAAAGCAGGCCATGCGCATGCCAGGTGGGAGTCTGTGTTTTGCTCCTCGGGAAGCTGATGGTAACTCATCGCCAGCTCTGTTTCTCCGACCCTGGGACTCTAGGCCCACCTGAGTGAGCAGGTGTTTGGAAGCTCAGAGTGGAGATCATGCAGTCATTGGCACCCGGGGCTGGCGATGGGCTGGCAGCCCAGTGAGCCAGGAGCTCCCAGCCTTGGTCCCGGGCCTCCATCTGCAGCCCTGGCTCAGGCTTAGATCCAGCTCTACCCACCAGCCACGGCTCCTGTTACAGCCTTGTCTGCTTCGGAGGGAGCTTGGCTGGCAGCCTGTGCTCCAAGCATGGGGAAGGGAAGGGGCTTTGCATCTGAAATGAAGCTCTTTCTGTAGCTGAGTTTAGCAGCTGGGGAAACGCTGCTGACACAGGGGTGTCCCAAGTTGGCTACTACCTGGAGATGTGGGTGTAGGAGGCACATGTGAACACCGCAGGCTGCAAACCTCTTCTCTGCCATGCATTTCCTGTTGTGTGCCCCAGGGGGGGGTCACTGCACCTTACTCAGGTAGAGATTTCTCCTCTGCAACAGGTATGGACAGACCCACCTGCAGGCTCTCGTGGGGGCTCCCTAAACCAACACAGGTGTGGGCTCAGCCCATTACGACGTTACAGTTACTTTTAGTATTTATTACTACATGTTGATAAAGACCCTTGACCAAACTTTAGACCTTCTTATTTTATTTTTTGGAATTCTTAAGGTAGTAGGACTTTCTTTCTTTTTTTTTTTCAGAGTCAATGTCTTACTCTGTTGCCAGGCTGGAGTGCAGTGGCATGATCATCACAGCTCACCGCAGCTTCAACTTTCTGGGCTTGGGCGATCCTTCCACCTCAGTCTCCCCAGTAGCTGGACTACAGGCATGCACTACTACACCTGGCTAATTTTTAAATTTTTTTTAGAGAAGAGGTTTCATGATATTACCTAGGCTGGTCTTGAGCTCCTGGGTTCAAGCAATGTTCTTGCTTTGGCTTCCCAAAGTGCTGAGATTATAGGCGTGAAGCCATGGCGCCCAGCCTCAGCTTTTTTGACTAGCTCTTGTCCTTAGAACCTGTGCCCCCAGTGCCTAGCCAGTCTTAACCAAAAGTCCTGCTAAGCCAACCCTCTCAGGGTGATATCTGATCACCGGGCCTGCTTTCACCAAGAATCCAGTTAACAACAAGGGTACCTACATGATCAATGTTTATATATGTAACCCTGAATTGTACCCCACACTTTTATAATAAATAAAAAATTTAAAAAGGAACATACCATCGTGTAGTGGTCTATTTTAAATAGTTAAATACAGTCTATAATGCTGTGCTTACATATTTTTAAATTGTCATAAAATGGGCCATTTTCTAAAAAAAAAAAAGACTATCAAAATTGTTCCAAGAACAAAGAGAAAAATTAACAGAATAATAAATGTAGAAGGAATTGAGAAATATGTTCAAAAATCAGTAGTAGTGTCAAAGATTGTTACATGTGATTCCTAAAAAATCTTTCATTAGAGGAAAATCCAGATGCCACTTAAGCTATTGTAGTGCCCACAAAAAAAAGATGTAACTCTTTGCAATTCACTATAAAATGCTAGCATAATCTTGAGAACAAAATGTAAGATAGCATAAAGAGAACTAAAGTTTAGGCCAATTATTATCTAAAAACACAAATAGAAAAATCTTAAATACTAGTAGCTTGGTACTATAAACATAATTAAAAGTATAATAATAATAAAAAAAATAATCCAGTTAAGGTGGCTTACCCTGATGTAACCTCCTAGTAATTTCTACCCACTGGCCCCCTCACTCTGCTCCTGGCTATGACTCTCCACCAGTCCATGTTGTATTCAGGGGTGAGCTCAGGTCTACACCCAAGTCTGCTTCCCCCCTTGCGATCGTTAGCGTGAGAGTCTGTGTTAGCTCCTGGGAGTGCCAAGATACAGCACAAGCTCTGTAGGTTCAGGCAGATGAGGTGAAGGACAGACAGACAGACAGACATTTAGACCTGACCCTGTGTTGCAATCACAAAGGGTGCACTGGTTCTGCCACCCAGAGGCAGCCACACAGCTGGGTCCGGGTCACAGCAGGAGTGATGAGAGACTTCCCGCAGACTAGCCTTGGATATAACCTCAAATGATGGCAGTTAAACAAGAACAAAGTTTAATGTGCAGTTCACATGCAGTGGCTCACACCTGTAATCCCAGCACTTTGGGAGGCTGAGGCAGAAGGATTGCTTGAGCCCAGGAGTTCCAGACAAGCCTGGGCAACATAGTCCCAGATACCTAGGAGGCTGAGGAGGAAGGATCCCCTGAGCCCAGGAGGTGGAGGCTGAGGTGAGTCCTGATCATGCTACTGCAGTCCAACCCTGGGCAACAGAGTGTAACTCCCCTCCCAACGCAAAGAGAGAGAGAGAGAAAGAGGTTGAGAGACAGAGAATTCCAGCCCCTACCAAGCCTCTCCATGAAAAAAGACAAAGAAAAAAATGTGTACCAAATGAAATGCACTGCTTGGGGCCGGGTCTCCATATGTTGCTGGACACCAGCAAACAGTTTGAACAAGAAGAGAGAGGACATGGGAAAGGCCCGGGTGTGGGAGAACCGTGTGAATCGGGTTCAGGGCCTTGGACTTTCACCTGTTTCAGCAGGAACCAGCGAAGGACCCTGAGCAGGCAGGGTTGGCGAGCAGATCCCTGTTTTGAGCGATCCCTCCGGCGGCAATGCCAAGAGCAGACGACGGACAGAAAAGAGGAAGGCGGAGGGAACCATCAGGACCTCAGCCACGGCCACAGACTGTGAAAGGAAGAGAAGGTCGAGAAGCAAGAGTGACATCACCAGGTAGGACTTACCCACGCGGTCTCCGAGGGGTGGCCGTGAAGGCAGAGTGGCAGACTGAGGCTGGCTTAGAGCTCCCACAAGCATGGTGCTGTGCGTTGAATTGAGGCCCCAGAAAGAGAGGTGGAGGCCCCAAACTCCAGTACTTGTGGACATGACCTTGTTGGGAAAAGGTCTTTGTGGATATAATCAAGTTAAAATGAGGTCCTACTGAATTAGGGTGTGCCCGAATCCCAGTGACTGGTATCCTCACAAGGAGAGACACAGAGATGGAGGGCCTAGGGAGAAAGCCAGGCGGCAACAGAGGTAGAGGTTGGGATGAAGCAGCTGCCAGTCAAGGATGCTGAGTATTGGCTGGAAGCCACCAGAAACGAGGAGATGCAAAGGTTTCTTCCACGGAGACTTTAGGGACCCTCAGGACATCCTGATTTCAGACTTCTGAACTCCAGGACTGTGAAGAAATCTATTGCTGCTATGAGAAGCTCCTTAGTCTCAATTTGTGGCATTTTTTCCAGCCGCTGTGGGGACTTAATACACTTGCTATCATGGGCAAAGAAAAAGTTGGAAAGGAGGATGGTGTGGTGGGTCTGGGATGCCGCCCCCCCTGCCACACACAGACACTGCTGTTTTACATCTAAGGCTGAGTGAAGAGGCCAAGGAAGAGGGAGAAGATACTGGGTAGAGGAGGGATAAATACAGAAGGAATACCATGCAGGAGAGGCCTAAAACATGAGGCAAACATTCCAGAATCTCAGCCCCAAAACACTGACTGTTAATGGAAGCCGTCCCAGGCCTTTGAAAATACAGGCTTAGGTGATTAAAGAGAGATAGTTTTCTATACTTCTTATCTAGAATAAAGGAATGCATCAATACAAAGAGTTGACAGAACTCAAGGTGGTACACGGTAGAAGGACACCATGTCTGTCTGTGCTTGAGGACCTGGTGACCTTACTAGAGAGCTGCATGTTTACTCTACTTATGAGCAAGGTGCCATGACCCTCTGGGGCACACAACAGGAATGTGTGCCTTCCAGTCACAGATTTCAGAGGGCACTCGAAGGTTCAGTGTTAGTGAGTTGCTGGAAGGGAGCTGAGTCCAAGGTAGTCATTCTCTAGATGACTAAGGGACATTGTTGTATTCGTTTCCTAGGACTGATGGAACAAAGGACCACAGACTTGTTGGCTTAAAACCACAGAAATGGACTCCCTCACCGTTCTGGAGGTCAGAAGTCTGAAATCACGGTGTCAGCAGGGCCCCCAACTCTGGGAGGGGCCCTTCTTTACGTCTTCCAGCTTTTGGTTGCTGATGGCTCTTGGCGCTCCTTGGCTTGTAGACATATCACTCCAATCTCTGCTTCCGTCTACACATGTCTCTTTTCTCTTTTTAGTAGGATACCAGCCATTGGGTTAGGACCTAGCTGCATGCAATATGACCTCATCTTAACCAATTACATCTGCAAAGAACTTGTTTTAAAATAAAGTTATGTTCTGAGGCTCTGTGTGGACAAGAATGTCAAGGAGATTCAGCCCAGAAGAAACTCTGCCTGCTTGTCAAGTTTTAAAATGTCAAGCTTAAAACCTGAATCCTGATGGCCCTCTCCTTTGTTCTTCTTGCTGGGCACACACATTTTGTCATCAAGACTTCCATAAGGTGTGTATGGGTTTGGTGGAAAGAATCATTTGAGAACGGTAAAGCCAATAGAAAGATGGCAGAATTATGTCCGCAACCACACACACCAGTATTGATCAAATAAAGTTATACATGAGCAAGAAATAAGTTGGAAATATGGTTATTTCTTTTCTAGTCGAATTGGGTGTGTAGATCACGTTAGAAACCCAATGACAGCTGGGCTTAATGGCTCAGCCTGTAATCCCGCGCCTTGGGAGGCTGAGGTGAGTGGATTGCCTGAGCCCGCGGGTTCGAGACCCGCCTGGGCAACTTGGCGAGACCTCATCTCTACAATAAATAAAAAATTAGCCGGGCGTGGTAGCGAGCACCTGTAGCTCCAGCTCCTTGGAAGGCTGAGGTGGAAGGATTGTCGGAGCCCCAGCAGGTCGAGGCTGCAGTGGCTGGCAGCGGCCACTGCACTCCAGTCGGGGTGACAGAGTGAGACTCCAACTCAAAAAAAAAAAAAAGAAAGAAACCCAGTGACAATGTGCATTTTCTATGCATTATCTATTTTTCATCAAGTCATGAAACCGGACTGTGTTAGGAGCTTGAATGTTCTTCATCTGCAGCTTCATTAAACACATCATCTCTCTCCCCTGCGTGGTATAAGGGACGTGCTCACTCCATTGTGCTTTTGCCTGGAATGGATTTCTCAGTGGGTATTTGTCTTTCTGGGTTCCTCTCTGAGCACAGTCACAGAGGTTGATGTGTTCCTTGTGTTCTTTGTTGGTTTTTAAGCACCATTATCCACTTGCCTCTCACATCCATTGTTGCTGTGTAGGCTGTACGAGAGTCATACCATGTAGCCTGTCAGTGTGGCCCTGAAGTCTGCTGTGACGGGAGGTAAGTCTGCAATATAACCTCCTCAGACCCTTGGGGTTTTTGAAAGCGTATACTGAGGCGAGGTAGGCCAGTGCCGGTGCCATAGGAATAATGCAGGACTGCAACAAAGTAAGTAGAAAAAAGTCAAGTTTATTATTCACCTTTCACAGATTGGAAAGGGGGCTGACACTCAGAGGCAAGTATGGCCCCAAAGGGCCAAGAACTGGGTATATTAAGGACCTTTGGGGCAAGGGAGGTTTGGCCCAGAGGGATCTGGGCCAAAAGGAATGTACAAGGTTGCAGGTCTTGGATGTTGATTGTAGCCACATGAATCTTAGATCTTGACATAGCCAGACATTAGCATCTCATGTCCTTGGATGGTGAGCTAGATGGGAGGAGACAAGGGGAGGGGTTTTTCCTGCAAGAACCTGTCGCAATCCACAAACTCCTTAGCAAAAAAAGTGATCTATTATAATTTCTATGGCTTCAGTCATCTAAGGAGCCTGAAAGTTTCTTAGAGATGATTATGCTAAATCATGAATAATAATCCCTGTCTTCTGATGAAGATTTGCCGAGGGGGTCGGGTAGGCTGCCAGCTTGGTCTGGAGTAAAATGTCTGAACGCTTCCTAAAAGCTGCCTATTGGAAATGTATCTATCTATGTCTAACCTATGCTAGATTCAAAGTGTGTCAGTCTAAGCAGAAATGGTTATGCTGAGGCAAAATGTGAACTAAGTTTATTCTAAGTTTCTCAGGGTCGTCCCTCCTTTCAGTTCTGCTGTGCTACTTATTCTTTTGTGTTGCCACATTTTAGTAATCGTCCTGTTTCTGTTTCTCCCATGGATATGTGCTCATGTTGATACTGTAAAACTCAGTTGCCCTCTTGGTGGCCCCACTGGAGCTGCGGCCTTGTGCTCGGCATCCCCCAGCATGGCCATCCCTGGACTCGTGCTCCTGAGGTCTTTCCTGCATCACAGCAGGTTTCATCCTTGCATTTCTTTTCTTTACTGATTCCAAAAGACAGAACCGTTCAAGTATTTCATTGTGAAATTAGGAGCATGTAGGCTGCTTTTCAAGAGTACTGTCTTTTCAAAGGAGCGTAAGATTAAGGTGCACACACATCTGCAGCCTGCAAAAGGCCTTGAGGATACATCTTTTCAATGAAAAGATTGTCTTTTTATTTGCTTTGATTAAAAGCAGCAGCATTCCCTGCTGCCTAATAACTCACCTGGGTTTCATTGCGCTCATCACCATCAATCAGCAGACCGGGCATGCATCACAATGAGCTTCATTCAAAACATCAAGGCAAAAGCATCTCAAAAAAGCTCCCTGCAGACTGCGGGTGGGTTGTGCTTTTGAGATCACAGGCAGCCCGTTTCTTAACATCTTTATTCTCAGCTCTCTGGTCAGACTGCCTCCTGGGGCCAGGGGCCCTCCTGCTTCGTGTCCATTGAACTTACGGCCTCACCTCTAGGCCTGTCTGTGGTGTGTGTGGTGTGTCTTGCTCAGACAGTGCACAGCTGGCTGTTGACATGCCTCCCTGCCATTTTCCTATGGCCAGAGAGGCAGAACATGTCACTTTTACCAGAACCTCCTAGATGGGCATGGCTAGGGCATTTAGTTCTAAAGGTCTCAGGGGGAATGCTCAGGCATGTTTGAATTAAATTTTTTTTATATAAAAAGAGGACAGAGCCGTGAGTGTGCCACCGCACTCCAGCCTGGGCGACAGGGTGAGACTCTGTTGGGGGAACACAGAGAGGCTGTGACACCGAGAGGCTATCTTAGGAAGTAGCAGTTTTATTAGCACCAGCCTGACTCCGCGGGCTAATGCTCCCAGGCTGAGCACCCCGGGGGAGGGAGGAGAGGGGCCTATACCTTAGTTTAGGTAACGGAGGGCGTCGGGTTGTGTGACTATACATTTTCTTTGGAACTTACAAGGTTGTATTTAGCAAAACCGATTTTCAAAGAACAAATGGTCGCCAGGATATGCATAACAAGCAGGGGTTGTAAACTGGTAACTTCACAAAGAGAGGATTTGGGTTAAGGTTGTGAATTGGTTACTATTTTGCATTTCCAAGAAAGCTGTCTTTGGCTATTGGGTTTTCTCAAGCAAAACCTGCCTGGCAGGTCTTCGGAGTTTGCAGATTGATCTTTTTTATTTTTTTTTGAGTTGGAGTCTCACTCTGTCCCTCAGACTGGAATGCAGTGGCCACTCCCGGCCACTGCAGCCTCGACCTGCTGGGCTCCGGCGATCCTTCCGCCTCAGCTTTCCTCTCTACAATAAATTTAAAAAAAATCAGCTGGGTGTGGTAGCGCGTGCCTGTAATTCCAGCTATGCAGATTGATCTTTAAAAGGAATACTTTTAACTGTTATCAGTCCCTCTCTGCCACAACTCCAATTCAATATATAAGTAAATAAATAAATATAGAAAGAGGGCAGATCTACCAGTTTTGGAATGATGTTGTTGATGGTAATAATGACTGTGGAGGTGATGGTGGTGGTGGTGATAAAGACATTGATGGTGATGATAACAATAATAATGACATAATAACGGCGGTGATGATGATGGTGGTGATGGGTGTCATGAGTATCATTTATCAAGCTTACCCTGCTTTAGCTGCCGACCTATAATTTAATCTAATTTAAGCCTCAGGTCCTGGGATGTATTTACCACGATTAGCCTGACTTGACATACTTGGAAACTCTCTCATTTGGGACAGTTTGACCTTCATATGACCTTCTTGGAAGGGCCCTCCCATGGAACTTTCCTCACTTGGGTGGTGATGAAGTCAGGACACCCTCCCTGTCAGAGAACCCCATGAGGTACAGAGGTTGAGATTAAAGACAAAAAAAGGTCTTCATAGGGCTAGTTGAGAGTGAATGAAAAGGGCTTAATGCCCCAGTCTTTGCCAGATGTATGACGGTTCCTTATGCCATTCAAAGTAAACGGGCTCTTCATAGTGATTGGTGAAGACTGATGCAAGAATATCAGTGGTGATCGTCATCTTGCTATTTTCTGAACTGTTTTCTGAGTTCTTCCTGACAGACTCGGGAGAAAGAGGCACAAGCTCAGGGCAATGACTCCTCAGAAGACCTCAGCAGAATCAGCTTTGCATGTTTATTCTCAAAAGCCTAGAACTGTGAAACATGTTGGGTCTCTTCATGCTGTTTCTCTGAAGATTCTCTGTTACTCAAGATCTCAGAAGTGCCCAATCTTGGATAACTTTTTAGGGAGAGTTTGAACCACCTGATTTCTCATCAGATTCTTGTTTTTTTATGGTTCTTCTACTCCCATCCCCCATGGGAATTATGTCCATATAATGTCTATATTTTTAAATTAATATGAACAAGACCCTACAATTATAATATTTTATGCTTTTAGAAATGATCAAATAGTCTCCATTTTGTCTCCCAAATTAAAATATCTGCTAAAACAACATAGTTTAATGGTTGTGCTGGGTCTAAACTGTAGGCCTTTCTATTTCAAATTACATCTTATTTTGTCTACTTCATGGAAGCTGCCCTTATATATTTATTTCAAAATAACCTTTCTCTGGCAGAGGTCAAGAGACGGTTTAACTTTCTGAAGTACCTGGGAACCTTTTACCAGGTACTAGCTTCTGGGTCAAAAGACATATCTGATCTATGGTCAGTGTGTGGCAGGCCCTCAGCAAATGACTTCAAGAGGGCCTCTTTCTTCAGAGTAAGTCTGCCCTCATTCCCAAAGAGTAACAATTTTTTTAATGCTCTAAATGCTATTTATTTCTCCCATAAACTGTTGTGTCTTTTAGAACTCAGGTACCATACCCGGAAGCTATGTTGAACACACACACGAAAACTGGTCTAGAGGGTAAGTTAGAGACTCACAGGGAACTTATTTACAAATTTGGCTGTCAAATTTTAAAGTTTTTATGCTTTCAAAACTGACATGTAAATGTACTCTATTTCCCCCTTTTTAGGTGGAGTACATGCACATAAGATGCACAAATCATAAATGTATAGTCTGTAAATGTGCAGTCAAGGAACTTTCACCAGTTGAACATCCCTATGTTACCAACACCTAGATCAAGGTACAAAACATTGTCAGGACCCTAAAAGTGCTACTCATTGTACCCCCCGATCACTGCGACCCACCATGAGACTTCTAACATCTTAGATGAGCCCTGCTTATGTTTAGATTTACATAGGTGGGATCATATAGTCTAATTCTCTTGTTACTTGCTTTTCAGGTTCAACTTGGACTTGTGAGTTTCAGCCATGTTGTAGTATTAGCTGTAGTCTATTGTTTACATTGTTTCATGGTATTTCATTGTGTTCGTTTTCTAGCATTTATTTATGCATTCCACTATTGAACATTATAATTGTTCCCAGTTTTTGGCTGTTATGAATAATGCTGCCACAAATATTCTCATTCATGTCTCTTGGTGCTTTTGTGTGTTCATTTTCTTTAGGTATAGACCAAAAAGTATAATTGTTGGTTCGTAAAGTAGGCATTTATTCAAATACAGTGGGTAGTACCAAACAATTTCCAAAGCAGTTGTGCTAGTGCTTACTATCAGTCTTTCAATTTATCCATTTTGGATGGTGTGCCATGGTATGCTATTGTGTCTTATTATTTCCCTAGATGACTAATAAGGTTAAACGCATTCTTACATGTTTATTTACCATTTATTTAGATGTGCTCTTTGTGGAATACCTACTCAAGTTGTAGGGGAAGAATAATCCCCATAGGTCCTTAGTTGGAATGCATCCCTGTAACAAAAGACAGATGAACCAGAGCAAGGCAAACAGAAGTGAATTTCATATGTACATGGGAGGTCCCTGGGAAATGAGTAGTTCCCAAAGCTGTGGCTTTGAATTCCAGCTTATGTGGTATCTTCAACAGAGAATAGTAACTTTTTAGAGAAGTGAGAAGCCAAGGGATACAACTTGGGGGAAGTCAAATCAATTGCAGATAAAAGCTAATTAGCGACTGTGCTGATGTGGATTGCTCTGGTACTACCCTCAGGCAGATCAGGGCTTCACACTGTCTTCAGTGGTTAACCTTGGTTCTCCCTGGAAGGAGGGGTGAGCGGGATACCTTTGTCTCTATAAATCTATGCCCCAAATTAGGCAAATAGAGGACAGAGAACTTTCTTATATCTATTTCTCAGTTGACTTTAGTTCAGCAACTCTTTGTATTTTGGAGTGTCTTATTCTATGAAGTCTCTTGCCTGTGTTTTTTGAAAGGGTTGTCTCTCCTTTTGAAAGGAGGGACCTTGAGAAACTTAGAATAAACTTAGTTCACATTTTACCTCTGCATAGCCATTTGTGCTTAGACTGACATGCTTTGAATCTAGCCTAGGTTAGACATAGATAGATACATTTCCAATAGGCAGGTTTTACTGCAGGTCAAGCTGACAGTCTACCCCACCCCCGCGGCAAATCTCCATCATACAAGACAAAGATAGCCCAACCTTTCAATTCATGGTTTAGCATAACAATCTCTAAGAAGCTTTCAAGTTCCTCGTCAAGGCAAGGCAAAAGGTCAAAGATCACCCCTTAGCTGGCCAAAGTCATAGAAATGATGGTAAGACCACCTTTTTGCTAAAGAGCTTGCAGATTGTAAATGTCTGGCAGATCTCTTGCAGGAAAAACCCCTCCCCTTGTCTCCTCTATCTAGCCACCACCATGACAGCAATCAAAGGACTAACTCACCCATCGGTCTGCTGTCTATCACCTGATGTCAGCACCTGAACTTACCTGCTCCTTTGTGATGATTTGGAGCAGACCACCACCCAATCACCTTAATGATCTTCCTCCATCAAAGGTAATGATTAAATGGACTCAAACACGAGCAACCAGCTGCCATTGCCTTGCTGTGATATGGTATGGCCATGTGCTCTTTGAGTTTTGGTCTGACCTTGTTTTCTTAAGCTTTGGCGAATCTCCTTTCTCTCTCTCTAATTTAGGTTTTTTTTTTTTTTGAGTTGGAGTCTCACTCTCTCGCCCAGACTGGAGTGCAGTGACCGCTCCCGGCCACCACAGCCTCGACCTGCTGGGCTCCGGCGATCCTTCCGCCTCAGCCTTCCAAGTAGCTGGAACTACAGGCATGCGCTACCACGCCTGGCTGATTTTTTTGATTTATTGTAGAGCTGAGGTCTCGCTGCCCAGGCAGGTCTCGAACCCGCGGGCTCAGGCAATCACTCACCTCAGCCTCCCAAAGGCGTGGGATTACAGGCTGAGCCACCAAGCCCGGCTCTAATTTAGTTTTAAAATAAAGTATATATATATATATATTTTGAGTTGGAGTCTCACTCTGTCACTCAGATGGGAGTGCAGTGGCCGCTCCCGGTCACCACAGCCTCGACCTACTGGCCTCCAGTGATCCTTCCGCCTCAGCCTTCCAAGTAGCTGGAACTACAGGTGCGTGCTACCACGCCCAGCTAATTTTTGATTTATTGTAGAGATGAGGTCTCGCCAAGTTGCCCAGGCGGGTCTTGAACCCGCGGGCTCAGACAATCCACTCACCTTGGCCTCCCAAAGTGCTAGGAGTACACGTTGGGCCACCGAGCCTGGCCATAAAGTATATTTTCTAATCAAAATTCTGTGCAATTCTCTGCATCTTTCTTGCAGCACTGGATTGCACACCAGACACCTCAGCAGGCCTGCCCTAACTGGGACTGTGACTTAACACCTTTTTCTTACTGATCTTTAGCATTTCTGGATGCTACGCCTTTGGAGTTTAGAAGTGATGCAAGTATCTTTTGTAACTTGGTGCCTTGTCCTATCACTCCCTTATCAGTGTCTTTTTTGATGGACATTTTCTTAAATGTAACAACTCTATTGGGTACTCTTCATTTATGTGTTTTCCTACTTCAAGGTCATGATGATAGTCTATGACATTCTCTAGAAATCTTATTGCTTTGTATTTCCCAGGTAGATCTGTAAACTCCCTGGAATTGACTTTATTGTCCTGTGTGAGGTAGGGGTTAAGCTTCATTTATTTCCTTATGGGTGTTAAATGGCCTCAGCACCATTTATTGAAAAGACTGTCATAGCTCTTCGGGGATACCTTTGTTATGAAGCAAATGACCATGTGTAGTTGCTAATGCCAAACAGTTTTCCAAAGAGGTTATTCTATCTGTTATAAAATTTATCCTTTTCTCAGTACAAGAGAGTCTTATTATGGTATTGTAGTGGCCGAAAGTTCAATCCGAGAGACCACCAAGAGCCAATTCTGATGAAAGTTCAAGAGGGTCTTTATTTACAAGCTCGAGCCTGGGCCTCTGTCGACAACCGACACAGTGGAGTACATTCAGAGGCTATGATTTCCTTAAGCAGATGCCTTTTATGCTTTTACACAAAGGGAGGAGGAGTTTGGGGGGGCTTTCCAGTTGTGTTACCATTTAATTGGGTAATAACCGCTGGTGGTCAGCTTAATCGTGGAGGATTGGCTAGCCTGACTTGGGCTGACCTTGGTCCACTAGCTAGGGAAGTTGCAGAGACATCTGGAAACTTAGGTGATTACCCCCTGGCACCTGATTGGATGTTGCTAAGGGGAAAGTGAAATAAGGGAAGGGGTTGAAGCTTGTAACCGGAGCTTTGCAGTTTTTTCCCATAACTGAAACTTTAAACAGTTACAGGTTATGTTTTAAGACAGAAAACTAAAAATGGCTGTGCTATTGTTCACAAGCCGATTACATATTTATTGGGTTATAGCATGCTCCTAACCTAAGTCTATGATATACTCTATTACGGTCCTCTCAGTATAGTAAGACTTGGTATCTAGAAGAGATGGTCTTTCTTGTTTTTCTCTTTAAGATTGTTCTTTTTATTGGATTGGTTAAGTATTTTTTATTATTCCATTTATTATCTTTGTCTTAGTTGGTTCAGGCTGCTGTAGCAAGCATACCATCGACTGATTGGTTGGCTTAAATAAAAAATATTTCATTCTCACAACGGTAAGGGCTGAAGTTTGTGGCAACGTGGTTGGGTTTTGGGTGAGCGCCCTCTTCCTGGTTTACAGGTGGCTGTTTTCTGTCTGTGTCCTCACATGTTGAGGGGTGGAGAGTGATCTCTCATGTCTCTTCTTTTAAGGGCACTAATCCCATCATGAGGACTCCACCTTTGTGATCTAGTCATCTCCCAAAGGTCCTACCCAATACCATCTCATTGGTGATGAGGGTTTCAACATAGGAATTTTTGGAGGACACAAACACTCAGTCCATTACTTGGTAGTTATGAAGAATTATATATTCTTCTTAAACCAGCAATTACACTAGAGAATGTGATAGGTGTCCTTGACTTACAAAGTTATATAGAAATAAGCATGTTGACTTCTTTGCACTCAGTGCAGGAAGTTCAGAATCCCCTGATTCCATTTAGATTTCACCTACCTTATGTGTTCATTCTATTTTAGTATATTTTAATAGACAATTCTGTTGAGGTTTATTCACATGTTGAGTTTTCACTCCCCTTTTTTTCTTCAGTTTTTGCCTGGAGTCATTTTTTCCTCCAGTTGAGTGATTCTCTACCATTTCCTTAAGTGCGGTTCTGGTGAGGACAAATTCTACCAATTTTGTTTATCTCAACATGTCTTAATTTTACTTTCATTTATGGTAAATATTTTCCTAGATCTTAATGTAAAATCCTGGATTGTTTTTCATCATTTGACAATATCTTTGCATTCTCTTCTGGGTTCTGTCATTTCTATTGAGCCATCAGCTTTAAGTTTTATGAGACCACTTTGAAAGCCATTTGTCTTTTTTCCTCTGCCTGCTTTCTCTTTTGTTTTTGTGTTTTTCTATACTGTGTTTGGATGTAGGGTTTTTGCATTTATCTTCTTTGGGGTTGGTAGAGCTTGTTGAAAATATGCTTTGATGGCTTTCATAAATTTTGGAAAATTATCATTATTCTTTTGCCTCATTATTTCTCTTGTGTTTCTGGGAATTCAGTTATAGGTCATGTAGACTAAAATGAGCTAAATCAGTTAATAAAATCAAATTGCTAGCAAAATAATAGTATCAATCAGCTAACTCCATTTTGTTTAAAGCTTCCATCTTAGTTGCCTGCCTGACCTAAGAATTACTCCTCAATGCCTACGTGTGATTACAGTAACATTCCCATGACCACAGACCCCCAGCTTTGTCTCCTTTGGGCAGGTGGTGCTGACCATTTCCTGCTGACTTTTACAAAACTCCTTAGCCATAAGTTTCATGTAATTGTATGCTTTGTTAACTGAAATCAAATGTTACACTTTGCAAGACCCCATTTTTACATTTTCATATTTTGTTCTTATATTCTGTTAGTGACCTAACCAAGGTAACTCCATTGTGTAGTTATGTTTCTACCTTGTCTCTATGTAACTGCCTTAAACTGTATCTTGTTGGCAGAACTCCAGGGACTTTCTGGGCACCGGCTATACCTGGGACATGAAATTAATCAAAACTCCCTAACAATCAAATGTTGCCATTTTGGTTGCCAAGTTGTTAGTTAATAGTTACTATGGTCACTAAGTTGCTATGTAGCTAATAATGCAAATTTTACCTATTAAAGCTTGTCACAAACTACACTAGTTCATCAAGAGTTTTTCTGGTATTTGCCTGCTCTTGACCCGCACGTTAATAAAGAACTCATGATTAATTAGACTTAGCTTGCTGGCGTGGCTTTTTCTCACTTACTCGGTCATAACAAGACCTTCTCACCACATCTCTCTGTCTCTTATGTTCTTTCTGTAATTCTCATTGTATTGTTTGGATATTTCCTTCTGAACTATCCTTTCAGTTTACTAATTTCACCATCAGTTTTTAAAAAGTTTTGGTTAAATCCATTAACATACCATCATTGCAGTTTTTCAGTTCTAGAATATCCCCAGTCTACCACTATTTCCTTAAACATGTTAAACCTTGTTATTTTTAGCCTGTATCTCATAATACCATTATCTGGAGCACTTGTGGCCCTGCTCTTTCTGTTTATTTAAAAAGATATTTTCAGCCGGGCTCGGTGGCTCAGCCTGTAATCCAGCACCTTTGGGAGGCTGAGGTGAGTGGATTGCCTGAGCCCGCGGGTTCGAGACCCGCCTGGGCAGCAAGACCTCATCTCTACAATAAATCAAAAAATCAGCCGGGTGTGGTAGCGCATGCCTGTAATTCAGGCTACTCGGAAGGCTGAGGCGGAAGGATCGCCGGAGCCCAGCTTGTTGAGGCTGTGGTGGCCGGGAGCAGCCACTGCACTCCAGTCTGGGCGACCGAGTGAGACTCCAACTCAAAAAAAAAAAAGATATTTTCTTGTCTCCTCATGTATGGTAATTTTAGGCTAGACACAGGCATCATATTTGAAAAACTGCAGAGATGACTGAGGTTCTGAATGAGGCTGTCTTCCTACACAGAGGATTTTAGTCGATTCCTGGATGTAACTAGGTGAGGGTGGTTTGAAAGCCGGGATTCCTTTGACTCCTCAGGAATTGGCATGATTGGACACTTTTTTTCTCTAAGGGTCAGTGTATTTCTGGTCAGTCTTATTCTCAGGTTGTAACTTATTGATGTCCTAAGTGTTTAGCAGAGTTACCCTCTTTATCTGGAATTCTTTGAATTTAGTTTCTGTCTCTGTCTCTGGGAGTCTGTCAATGGCTCCGTTCATCTTTTATCTATTCTGCAACTTGTTTCAGAATGGAGAGAAGTTTTTTGGGGTGCCAGACTCGCCTGCCTGTGTTTTATTTTTCTATCAAACCTCGGTTCCATATTTTTTTTAATTACCATATTAGTTTTCTGACACTTTTAAGTAAATTTAATTGATATTTCATCTGATTTTCTGCTTGTTCCTATTGGGAAAGATTAATCTTGTGTTAGTTGAGAGGAAACATCTATATAGCAGTTATCTTAACCACATATTAGACACACAGTGATTTCACAAACATGAAATTGTACATGAAATGCATGGGAAGGGTCCGGGAGTGGTGGCTCAAACCTGTAATCCCAGCACTTTGGTAAGTCAAGGTGAGAGGATTGCCTTTGGGAGGCCAAGGCGAGAGGATTGCCTGAGCTCAGGGGTTCGAGACCAACCTGGGCAACTTGGTGAGACCTCATCTCTACAATAAATCAAAAAAAAAAAATAAGCTGGGTGTGGTAGCACGCACCTGTAGTTCCAGCTACGGCTGAGGTAGAAGGATCACCGTAGCCCAGCAGGTCGAGGCTATGGTGGCCGTGAGCATGCCACTGCACTCCAGCCCAGGCAACAGAGTCAGACTCTGACTCAAAAAAAAAGAGAGATGCATGGGAAAACAATGGAACTCACCCAGATAGCTAAGGTCCTAAGACCCCGCCCTCTCTTCATCCACCTGGCCTCCATACCTGACATTATGCTGAAAAAGACAGCGAGCGCATGTGAAACAACTGCCATGCTTTTGCTCTAAAATGTTCAGGGCATGGGACATCCTGCCCACTTGATTGTTTTTCTGTTATCAACAGCCTATGGAATCAGCATGGACAATGCTGCCCCTCAGACAATGTGTGGACCCCCTGGCAGCTCCTCCCACACCCCCACCTGCCATAGAAATTCTGTAGTCCTGGCCACAGCCCCCCCCCTTCCTCCTTGAAGATGGTTTTTATTGCTCTAGTATCATCGCCACCTTTGCACAGTACACATGGCAGATGATGATCAGCAACCTTGCTTGTTACAGCTGTCATTTGTTGGGCCATTACTGTGAGCCTGACACTGCCATTAAGTACTTTCCTCATAGGTCTCAATTACTCCACCTCACATCATTCAGCAATTTCATGTTTCTAGGAACACTTTACAGATTGGGAAACAGCCTCAAGGAGATTAATTTGATTGTCCAAGATTATGCTGGGAGTTCGCAGAAGGGCCCATGTGAGGACTGGAATTGAGCTGATCCCAAAATCTGTGCTTCTGAGCCTTGCACGATGCTGGTGTGTTAAAACCTCTTGTGCGAAGAGAATCAACCCAGTTTCAAAAGGCAACTGAGGGACAGAGAGATTCATCCCCATGTATAATGAATGTGCAGCATCAATTTGATGTTATCTAATAGGACTTCAGTCAAGGAAACCCAGACCTATCATCTCCTACAGGTAGACAAGTCTTACATTTTATAGACTTTACAATTTTTTTCTGTTGTTTGGATATTCTTTTTCCTAGAAGATGGATATCTTTAAACTACCAGGATGCATTTTATCTGTATATATGTATGTACAGCTATGCATGATAGGAAGTTCAACAATTAGGTTCGCAAACTATCCTAGCAAAAGTGCTACATACTCCGTTGCTGAATATCACTATGGTCACCTTCGAAGGACTCCCCTTGGGAAGCTATGCACCAACACCAGTGTCTAGTCCACCCATCAAAGCAGTTTTGGAATTCTTTTTCTGGAATGACCTTCAGAGTTGTTGTCACTATTTGTTGAGGTCTGACAATTAAGTTCACAAACTTGCCACCTTGGCAGCACTGTATGACTAACTGTGTTGGAACTTCCTCCTTACTCACCTGATCTGGCCCCCAGTGACTTTTTTCTTCACCCGAAGATAAATGAAATATTGAAAGGAAGACATTTGATGACATTCAGGACATCGGGGTACTATGACAACAGCTCTGATTCTGACTCCATTCCAGAAAAAGAGTTCCAAAATTGCTTTGACAGGTGGACTAGGTGTTGGCATCGGTGCATAGCTTCCTAAGGGGAGTACTTTGAAGGTGACCGTAGTGATATTCATCAGTGAGGTATATAACACTTGTTCTAGGATGAGTTTGCAAACTTAACTGTTGGACTTCATATAATGCCATTTTGGCTAATGACAGAACACATATATGATGATGGTCTCATAAGATTATAATACCATATTTTTACTGTGTCTTTTCTATATTTAGATATGTTTGGATGCACAAACACTGTGTGTTCCAATTGCCTGCAGTATTCAATCCGGTAATGTGTTACACAGGATTGTAGCTTAGGAGCAAGAGACAGTACCGTATAGCCTAGGTGTGCAGTATGCTATGCCATGTAGGGTTGTGTAAGCGCACTCTGTGATGTCACAAAGACAAAATCACTGAATGACACATTTCTCAGAATGGATTTTAGTTGTGGAGTGTATATGTGATAGGTAATTTATGTGTCAATTTGGCTAGGTCATGGTACCCAGTTTTTGGCCAAACACTTATCTAAATTTGCTGTGAAACTCTTTTTTAGATGTGATTGATATTTAATCAGCACACCTGAAACTGTAAAATTACTAGACAAAAACATAAGTGACGTCTCCATGACACTGGCCTGGACAATGATTTTCTGAATATGACTCCAAAAGCAAAAACAGACAAATGGGATTGCATCAAACTGAAAAGCTTTTTCATGGCCAGAGAAACAGTTCACAAAGTAAAGAGACCACCCACAGTATGGAAGAAAATATTTGCAAACTATACAATGGATAAAGGATTAGTATCCAAAGTAAGCAAGAAAATTAAAGAACTCAGAGCAAGAAAATAAATGACCTCATTAAAAAGTAGGCAAGGGAACTTGAATAAACATTTCTCAAAAGACATAAAAATAGCCAATAAGTTCCTTTAAAAAAATGCTCAACATCACTAATCATCAGGGAAATGCAAATTAGAACCACAAAAAGCTGTTATCTCATTTGTATACCTAACCCTGAATTGTACCCCATATCTTTAAAATAAAAATTTTAAAAATAAGCTATTATCTCACACCCATTAGAATGGCTATTCTATATTATATATATTATAGAGGCTCCTTGAACACTGTTGATGGGAATGTAAATTAGTGCAGTCACTATAGAAAATAGTATGAAAACTCCTTTAAAAAGTAAACATAGAACTACCCATGGGATTCAGTCCCCTCTAGGTGTATATCTAAAGGCATTGAAATCTGAATCTTAAAGAGATATCTACACTCTCATATTCACTGTAACCTTATTCACAATAACCAAAAACAGGGAAACAATCTAAGTGTCCATTGACAGATGAATGGATAAAAATCAAGAGGAATATATACACAGTGGAAAGCTATTCAACCTTGAAAAAAGAAATAAGAGAATTCTGTCATTTGCAACAACATGGTTGAATCTGGAGGATGTTAGGTGAAATAACCTAGGCAGAGAAAGACAAGTACTGTGCGGTATCATTTGCATGTGGAATCTAAAAAGGTCGAATTCATGAAAGTAGGCAGTAGAACAGTGCTTACCGGGGAAGGGAATGAGGAAATGGCCAGAGGGTACAGAGTTTGAGTTAGACAGGAGGAATCTGTTTTTGAGATCTATTGCATAGCAGGGTGACAAATGTCAGTAACAATGGATTGTATATTTCAAAATAGCTAAGAGAGTAAATTTCGGATGTCTCACCATAAAATCATTATATCAAAACATCATACTGTATGATTTGTCAATTAAAAATAAATGAATAAAAAAGCATTAAATCAGTAGACTTTGAAGAGAGTAGATCACCCGCCATAAAGTGGGTATGTCTCATCGAACTAGTTTAAGGCCTTAATGGAAAAATACTGACCTGGCCCCAGAAGAAGAGAGAATTCTGCTTCCCAGTTGCCTTGGGACTTGAGCGGCAATGTCAGTTCTTCCGTGGGTCTCCTGCCTGCCCTGCAGATTTCAGACTACTCAGCCCCACAACTGCAAGCACCAATTCCTTAAAATAAATCTCTCCCTCCCTCCCTCCCTCTCTCTCCCCACCTTTGTCTCCCTCCCCTCCTGCCTCTCTTCTCTCCCTCTCTCCTTCCTTCTCTTTCTTTTCCCTCTGTCTCTCTTCCTCCCTATCTCTCCTTCTTCATATGTGCCAGATACACACACACACACACACACATTCTACTGGTTCTGTTTCTCTGGAAAAAATATATATACATATATATGTAAAATAAGTATTTACTATTAATATTTATTTGTTCTCTGGAGAACCTATACACACACACATACACATATTTGCATATATATATAATTTATATAGTTTCTCCAAAGAACAAATAAATATAGGTTATATAAAATAATTATTTGTATGTATATACAATTATTTTATTTGTAAGTAGATTATTGAGTAGGTCTCAAGCCTTTGTGAACATCTCACATTTAATACAGCTTATGTTCTGGGGAAAGGTCTATGAGTGGAACATGATTTCATCTGGAAGCGCTGTTCTAATGCAGCCACTATTGAACACTTAGAACAGTTTTCCAAAATTCCAATGCACAATATTATTTTTTAAACGATCAAAAGTTCTCTATGCGTCATGTGCAAGTAAACTGGGCAAGATAATCATTTCTCAAGCCATGTAGACATGTGTGCATTCATGAATCATGGATAGAAAAGCTAGGCTCTGGCATGACTCCCCTCATTTATACCAAGAAAATGGGAACCGGTGAAGGCTTGGGACTTACCCAAGTCCGCTCTGGAGGAGACTTCATTTCTGGAGTTTCCGAAGTTGTCTGTGGGCCATGAAGAATCATGAGGGCTGTCTAGACCTGGAGACCCCCACCGAGCAGGACCTGGGGGGCTGTGAAGGCTCTGCTGGCTTCAGGAGCACGGGTTACCAAGCCAGGGATGATGGCCACCCTTCTGTATGCTGCAGGGAGGACTGGGGCTTGGGCTAGCAGACCAGCATGGCTCTGAACCCCTCTACTGCATCACTGTGGATGGAGGGTATGATGTTAAACGACATTTAACATCATTGTAGTTCTTAGTCCTAATGACATAATCATAGAAAATAAAGCACAGTTAATAATTTATGCCATGATGTTTAACTATAATTTGGATACATTAAAACCACTATTGGGAAAACAGCCATCTGCAGATGAATAATTAGTGTGTGCACACTTACACTCAAACAAAAATTCTGTTAGAATTCAGGACCCAAGGAATTCTTAGAGGCAGAGAAAAGAGCGCTAGGCACAGAGGAAAGCTCATTATCACTGGATGCCTGATTTGGGCCACACACTCTGCATTGACGGCTGCATGTCATTTTCATAAAATGGGTATTATTAAACCTGCTAGGAGATTTTGGAAATGAAGTTCGAATAGCTTAAGAAATTCATCCAGGTTCTCGGGGCCAGTGAAAGCAGCTCCCTCCCTCTGAAACTTAGGGAAGGGCTTCCTGCCAGCTTCTCTCCCCGCAGGGACTGGGAAACTGGCTCCTTAAAGGGACTGGACAGAGTGGGCATTGCCGGCCATACAGTCTTGGTCATGGTCACTGCCACTCAACCCTGCTGCTGTAGTGAGAAAGCAGCCTAATAGGAACAATATATACATGAGTGAACATAGCTGTGTTCCAATAAAACCTTATTTACAAAAACAGAACGTGGAGTGGGTTTGTCTTACTGCTTGTAGTTTGCCAACTCCTAATAGATCACCTTGCCCTTGAGTAAGGATGGCATCAGCTGGTGTGCTTTTACTTATTTCTGTGTGAATATATATGGAGATACCAAAGAATGTATACACATTTTAGGAGATGCTAGCTATGTATTACTTTTTGAAGTTGAATTGAATTATGGCAGCAATGTGTAGTATGACGTTAACCCAACCATGCTTCCGTTATTTTCTTTGACTATCGCATGGGGACACTAGCATTCATGTAATTAATGCCATCTTCTTTTTTTAGATTAGAAAATATAGTTTGTTTAGAAAGTAAATTAGAGAGAAAGAGAGAGAAGATTCACCTCCCCAAGGTAGGGAAGGGGGCCAAAGCTTAAGGAAACATGGCCTGGCCATAGCTCATGGCCACAACATAGCTTTGCAAGACAATGGCCTAATGCCATCTTTTGAGCAAACATCATATTAAACTGTGTATACATTTTTGGCACCCCCAGTATTATGCACATATGAATGTTGGATAACCCCAGCCCATGGATAATGACAGTCTTAATGTCCAGCCAACATTGTGTCCACGGTTGACAGTATGGTGCTCTCGTCACTTAAGATTTGCGTTGAACGGAACACTCTTTCCTGTCACTGAGGCGTCTTTCAGTCTCGCATGGGACTTCTAGAATGTGAAGTCACTGTACCGGGGTTCCCAGTGTCCTTATTTTCAAAAGTGATTTGTCTTTCAGATGCTCCACGTGAGCTCCTCAGGGCTGTTCTCACTGAATATTGCACAAGGATGGGGCCAAGTGATCTCTCTGTCTGGTGACCACTGCAGCCATCACTCCAGTGCTGGAAGATGCCTGACTTTGAGTTACAGCGAAGGCAGCAAAACTAGAAAGTCTGCCTAGGGGATGTGGCAGCCAGGAATGTAAGGAGCTTTGGAATGACCAGATGGATAGGATATAGCCCTTGACCCTTGTCAGCACCTTTTAAGACAGTGTACTTTAAGGTTGGACCACTGGCTATCCGGTTATGGGTCTATGACGTATATGTTTCAGGCACCCCCATTTGGTGAATTTGAACTACCGTAATGAAAAGTACTTACCTTATTTCAGCTGCTGTGTCTTTGGAGTAACTTAGGAGATAAGACTGGACATGGTGGCTCATGCCTGTAATCACAGCATTAAGATGGGAGAATGGCTTGAAACTAGGAGTTGAGATCAGCCTGGGCAATATAGCAAGACCTCGTCTCTACAAAAAAATCAGCCTGGTGTGGTAGTATAGGTAGTCTCAGCTACTTGGTAGGCTGAGGAGGGAGGATTGCCTGAGCCCAGCAGGTTGAGGCTGTTGTGAGCTGTGGTTATGCCAGTGAACTCCAGCCTGGGTGACAGAATGAGATACCACCTCCAAAAAAAAAGAAAGAAAGAAAGAAAGAAAAAAAGATTAATAAAAGGGCAATGTTACTTTACTCCATGGGTGTGAGAGAACCAGTAAGTTTCTATACATTTTATCTACCGATTTCCCTGAGTCTCATGATGGTCCCTTTGAACACAACAAGACTGGTCAAGGCCTTCACATGAACTCATGCGAACACATTGTTCTCTGTGACAAAATAAGACACAGGGATTAGGGTGGGTCCTGTTGTGCAGACCCCAGCAACCACCTTGAAAGGCAGTCAGCTTCGTCAGAGGAAAGGCGGCATGCCGCTCTCACTCTGAGGGGAACCCACCTTTCCAGCGGCCTTTAGGCTTGGTTTCGTCCGGCTTGGCTCTCTATAGCTGGAATTCTCTGATGTGGAGTGTGAACTTGTTTTCAATAGTAGAAGTGACAGTGACAAATCTTTCCTCTTTGCTGGCCACTCATTTGAGAGGCTTTGAAAACACATTGTAAAATCATGGGGAAGCATTCACATTTCAAAGACTTCCATTTTGAAGGAAGGATCTGCATTTAGGTTAGGAGCTCTGCAGAAGGTTTCTGATGAATAGTAATATCAGGACCAAAGTAGCAAATAAAGTCATGTGGTAGCATTGGCACAGAGATGCACAGGGCTCAGAGTTAGAACCGAGGTTAGCATTGGTCAAGGTCAACTTTTAAAAGGAACGCAGAAATATGTTTGGGTACATGTATGCATTTGCATACATTTTTGTCATTGGAGAGGTACTAGGAATTAGATTGGGTCTCCCCAAATTTATATGGTGAAGTCTTGACCCCCAGGACCTCAAAATGTGACTTTATTTGGAAATAGGACCATGGCAGATATGGCTAGTTAAGATGAGGTCATATTCAAGTAGGGCAGACCCTTGTCCAATGTGACTGATGTTGTTATAAACACGGGAACTCTGGACACAGGTATGTGCGCACAGAGAGTGGCATGTGAAGATGAGGGCAGAGACTCTTTCCTAGGTCAAAGGGCACCAAGGATTGGCAGCAAGCCAACCCCCAGGAGTTAGAAGAGAGGCCTGGAACAAATTCTTCCTCACAGCCTCCCCCCGCCCCCCAAAATCAACCCTGCTGCACCTGGGTCTCGGATTTCTGGCCTCCAGGACCTAGACGCGATGAATTTCTGCTGTTTCAGTCCCCTAGTCTAGGGTGTCATAACAGCCCCAGCAAGCTCGTGTGGGGGCACTCCGTATGTTACATATGCATCTCGATATGTATTTATATGCATATGTGGACACACACATGGCATGTGTGTGCCTGTGCACCATACACACACACACATTATGTCTTCAGGATGTATAAAGGAATCTAGCCCCACCCACACCCCAAAGTTCTTGCAGGCATCCCTCTTCACGACTCAAGAGCAGTCTGGGATTATAGGCAACCTCATCTCACACACAGATCCCTCCTCCCTATTCATGCTGGAGCCCTGCCTTTGCTGCTTGGCAGTCTGCTTTGCATCCTTCCATGAACCCCAGGGAATCTGGACAGGAGATGATCAGACACCTGGGCATGCATATATCCTGTCCAGAGTCCTCCCAGAACTCCTACCTCTGACCCTTCTGTCTCTATCAGTTACATATGAATTGGATGTTTCAGTCTTAAAAATATAATGGCAGTTAGGGTTACTACTCCAGAGTGGGTAGTGAGACAGGAGATAGCTAGAGCATGGCTAGGCAGACAGACAGGCGAGTCCTCTGGCAACAATGTAGTGAACTCCTGGCAGGTCTCTCAGGCTCAGCATTGGTAAACAAGCTCCCTGTGGGTCTCTCAAGCTAGAGCTAAAGTCCTCCTTGCTGGGATTGAGAAGCAACCAATCAGAACAGCAACAACTCACAGCTAGTGCTAGCCAATCAGCTTGGACTTAGGGCTATATAAGCATCAGGTTTTCAGCTCCAGATGGGCAACCCCTTTGGGTCCCCCCCCCACTGTGGGAGCTTTTCTGCCCTCAATAAATCATGCTTTTTCAAAAAAAAATAGATAAGTTCCTAAGCAGGGAGAAAGAGGTCACCAGGAGAGGTTTCCCCTCGGTGTAAACTGCAGAAGGCTGCATGCAGTACAGATGACTCCTGCTGTGTTCTCTTACATACAGGACCAGGCATTCATGGGCCGCCTGTTTCCCTGACAGTATGATCACCAGCACAGTCCGGGTGTAGTCCGTGGCCCTCCATAGCCTGTGAGTGTGTTTCCAGGTAAGCCTGGGGATTCACGCCTGGGAAGCCTAGGAAGAGGCTGATGTTATTTGGACCTGCATACGTTAGTAGGCTTGTGTCTTCTTTTCAGCTTTAGTAAAGCTTTGTGCTATATATGAACATTGAAAACAAAACCCACTCAGGCATCTAAAACCATCGTAAGACAGAAATTGTTTTTTCCTTCATGGCTGGATAACCTGAAGTCGGCTGTGGTGATTTTTTACATCTTGCTTCCGACCCAAGAAGAAAATGACTCATTCTGCCAAATATCTCCTAACCAGACCACATCCACACACAACGGAGATGTCACATCGAATGACGGAAACTGCCCAAAGTCTGACCCCATGACCTTGCCCGTCCTTTATGAAGAATGTCTAGGTGGCAACCCATTCCACGTCAATGCGGTTACCCTGAACTTATGAATCTGATGGTGAGGTTGGCAAACAGCTGGGGCATTCTGGAAGCCTGAAGCCTGCCTGGAGCCTCCGAAGGGAAAGGCAGATGCTGATGTGTGGGTGGAGGTCAGCTCTTGATACAGTGTGATAGAGGACTGTGTCTGCAGGGGGCAGGGGGAGGAAGAGCCTAGGAGGGACCTGCAGATGAGGGAACCATGAAGCATCTCTTTGGAGCTCTGCCATCTCCTGTTTGGAAGAGTCTCCTAGCCTTTTTCTACCCTTATTCTGTTTAAAACCACAACTGTGTCTCTGTAGCACTTAACCCTTGTCAGTGCCTCCTAAGACAGAATACTTACTTTAAGGCTGGGAGAGGAAAGGAGATGGCCACTGTCTAATCTGCCCAGCCTCGGTCTGTCCCATTTGACCTGAGGTTTTGCAGGAAGCACACTATGGATTAGGTAACTCAATTGCTTGTCACTTGCCCCACTGTCCACTGTGCTAAGTGATGATTTGGCAGGTGACATCACGTTGGGCTCCATTTGTTCCTTAGAACTCTCTAGAAACCAGGTTTTGATTCCAGGGCTGGGGGACCCATTGACGTCCCTGGAGTTCCTTAGAACTCTCTAGAAACAAGGTTTTGACTCCAGGGCTAGGGGACTCATTGATGTCCCTGGAGGGTATATGCTTGGGAGGAAGGATTTAGAGTCCTGGTGGGTAGGGACAGAAGGGGCATTGGAATGACCAGATGGGCAGGATGAAGCCCTTGATCCTTGTCAGTATAAGTATACCCCTAAGGTGGTATACTTCAGAAGGGTAGGTAAAGAAGGGAGAGGGACCACAATCAGTCTATCAAGTGATAAAATACATATTTCAGCCACCCCCATTTGTGGTGTCAACCGTGTCAAAGGTTGGTGCTGGCCATGATCATACCCAAGTCTCACTGAGTCACCATGAAATGAAGCCACATGAAGATCCCAAATGAGAGTGACAGGACAGTGCTTGGCTCACGACCAGGGAATGACGTGTGCTCAACAAGATGCATCCACTGACCTGAGGGCAGCAAACTCTTTAACTGACCATCCACACACACCCGGTGCACTGATATCTTTTGCTGCTTATTTAACTTTTTCTTGGTTTCTTAAACACAGATCTCGAATAGACAGCAGTTCCCCTTCCCTCTCCTTTAAGAGAATTTATTTCATCAGGCTTTCCCAAGTGAAGGTTCCCAGAACATTTTTTCAATCGAGGCTAAATTCACATAATATAAAATTCACCATTTGAGCAGCCATAAAGTGTAGAATGTAGTGGATTTTAGTACATTCACAATGTCACAAAATCGTCACCTCTATCTAGGTCCAGAGAACATTCTCATCATCCAAAAGCACAACGTTGTACCCACCAGCAGTCACCCATCATCCCCCACTCACCCAGCCCCTGGAGGATAGTAATTTGTTTTTGTCTCAGTTGATTTGCTTATTCTGGACATGTCATGTAAGCGGCATCCTATAATATGTGGCCTTTGTGTCTGGTTTCTTTCACACATTATAATTATTTCAAGGTTTTTCCATGTTGTAGCACGTATCAATACTTTATTTTTTAACCACAAAATAGTATCCCATTATAGACCACAGTTTGTTTATTCATTATTTGGTTAATGGGACATTTGGGTTGTTTCCACCTTTGGGCTACTGTGATACATCTGGTTGTCTTTCTGTTGGCTATTTTTGCCATAAATTAAACACATACACACGCGCACACACATACACACACACCTCACGCTTCCAAACACATCCCAGAATCCATTTTTTCTGTAGACTCTTGCCCAGGATTAAAGAAAAGCCTTTATTTTCCAGGTGTTTTTTTTTGACAATCAGGACAGAATAAGGCAGCTAGAGGGTAGCTGTCTTCCATTAAGTCGTGCAGCAAATGAGACAGATGAGAATGTTAGCCTTTGAATTTGTTCGGAGGTTGACTTGAGCAACTGACGACTGGAGTTAATGCTTTGCCCTGTGCCCCTCCCCGATGCGTGCACAATTTCTGGAACTTTCCCCTGCCCCACTTCACTGTGTCATGATGACCTGATTCATCCACCGGAATCACTGTGAGCTTGAAGAGGTGACTGAGCAGAGACCGGGGAGCAGAAGGCATCTTCCACCCATAGCCACAGTTTGGACATGGGGAGGCTGGGATCCTGTGGTCTTGAGAAAGGAGACAGACTCCGGATTGGACCGAGAAATACACCCTACTGCAGAGATGGCACCAGACAGTCTGATTTGTTGTGTCCTTCAGTTAATTTTGGTTTCTCAGCCTCTGCTCTGTTGACATTTTGGCCCGGGTCATTGTCTTGGGGGCTTCCTAGTGCGTCGTAGGGTGGTTAGCCGCATCCTGGCCTGTGCTCACTCGATGCTGATAGTGCCACTCTGCCTCTCCCCAAATGATCATCAGGATGTCTCCAGACATTGCCAAATGTCCCCTTGGGAGGTAAAATCATTCTTGCTTGAGAACCACTGGGTCAGATAAAATTCAATAGACTTATTATTTTTCAGACCTCTAAGCCTGGTGCTTGATGAGAGTAAGGGACAGGTACGGCACAGATAAATCACAACAAAGAAATTACAGGTATCAGAGGGTTATCTGGAGGGGGAACCCACATCAGGTAAGATGTGTGATTTTTCAGGCCCGGGAGGTTCTTGTCAGGGGACTGAGTGGCTGATTACAGGTTCAGGGCTCATTACTCCACAATTGCCTGCCTGTCACTGCTCATTAGAAGAGTTTTCATCTGAAATCTGTTTCTGGCTTTTGCCCTCTTTGAAGAGAATAGTGAATGAGATCACTGGGATTAATGGCTGCTAAAAGCTATTCTGTTTCAGTATTTCTCCAAGGAAAATGAATGGCCAAGTTTTCTGAATGCAAAACCCTGAAACAAAGAAGTAGGATTAGCAGCCATCTCCCATCAGATAGACTTGTGGAAGTTTCCTGTGCCCACTGGAGTCACTTATGGCACACCAGGGCGGAGGAAGCGTGGAAAAGGAGCCCCCATCTTCTGTCTCCTGCCTTGCCACCAGAGGTGCCTGCACATTCCACATGTCCCATGTGCTCAACGCGTCCTGCAAACACTTTTAACAGAACTTAACACAGGGACATCGTCAATGTGCAATATTCCCACTGAGCCACCAGCTCAAGGACACTTACCCAGCGACCGTGAGCCACCAGTGAACAACGAGCTTACTGGCAATCGTGAACCACCAGTGAACAATGAACTTACCTATAATCATGAGCCACCAGTGAACAACGAACTTACCAGCAACCATGAGCCACCAGTGAATAATGAACTAAATTAACAACTGTGAACCGCCAGTGAAAAACAAATTTACCAGCAACCGTGAACCACCAGTAAACAATGAACTTAACAGCAACCATGAACCACCAGGGAACAAGGAACTTACCCGCAACCATGAGCCACCAGTGAACAATGAACTTAGCAGCAACCGTGAACCACCAGGAAATAAGAAACTTATCAGCAACCGTGAACCACCAGGGAATAACAAACTTATCAGCAACCATGAACCACCAGTGAAAAATGAACTTATCAGCAATGGTGAACCACCAGGGAACAATGAACTTAGCAGCAGCCATGAACCACGAGGAAACAATGAGCTTATCCACAACCATGAGCCACCAGTGAACAACGAACTTACCAGCAACCATGAACCACCAGTGAAAAATGAACTTATCAGCAACGGTGAACCACCAGGGAACAATGAATTTAGCAGCAACTGTGAACCACCAGGGAACAATGAGGTTACCCACAACCATGAGCCACCAGTGAACAACAAACTTACCAGCAACCATGAACCACCAGTGAACAACGAACTTACCAGCAACCGTGAACCACCAGGGAACAATGAACAAATGTCAACTCCAACAGTGAGCTTCTGTGACCTATGGTCTTTGTTTCAAAACAGTTTACGTGGACTTCATTTTGTCTATAAAAGCTTCCCCTTGGTTCTGTCCTCCCTTGGGTAGGTCTACAATCCGTCAAAATCATGTGCATTCCAGATTGTGACCCCTCTCTGCTATTCCCAAGTAAACATTTTGCTTTGGAAAGCTGGTCTCTGTGTCACTCATTTTAGATTGACAGTTTGTGGACATCTTTCCAGAAATTCTCATGGCCTTTTATTTTAATTTACATCTGGGAATGAGTGTGTAGGTTGGTTACATGGACATATTGTGTGATGGCGAAACTTGGGATCCTACTGGGCCTGTCACCCAAGGGGTGAGCATGGTACCCGATGGTCAACTCTTCAACCTGTGCCCCTCCCTCCCTCTTTTTAGAAGTCCCCAGTGTCTGTAGTTCCCATTCTTATGTCCATGTGTGCCCAATGTTCAGCTATTATAAGTGAGAATATGTGGCATTCAGTTTTCTGTTTCTGTGTTAATTTGCTTAGACTAATGGTCTCTAGATGCATCCATGTTGCTGCAAAGGGCATGATTTTGTTCTTTGTTATGGCTGCATGGTATTCTACAGCTTTTCTTCAAAACAGCCTTGGCAGATAAGTGTCCAATAGGTAAATACAGGATACCAGTAGAATCTTTTAATCATAAAATATTACACGGTTTTAACAAAACCTTTGATGTGAGAGTCAACTCTACTTCTGTTTTCCCTCTGGTGTTTTTCATACTGAGTCTTTGGGCTGGGGCTTCTGTACAGCTCTCTTCTGTAAAGTTGGGGTCCTCGTGTGGTTGATTTGGGCATCTCCTCTACTACCTGCTGCGTTTGTTGTTCTCCTTTTGACTTTTGGTTTCTGTGGTGCCAGCCAACTCATTCTAAATACATTCACCTGTCCCTGGCTGTTATTTTTCCTAACCTCTGTAGAGCCTAGTTATGGGTGTGTCGTTAGCTTTTGAAATCAAGCTCTGTTCTCCCATCCCAAACTTGCCTCCCCCCAGCCTCATTTTTTCAGAGAAATTCTCTCCAGTTTATTTCCTCCCGTGATGTTTAAACATTGCTTCTGCTCCTGGTCACCCTGCCACCCCTTCTGCTCTGCATTGTGTTGGACTTGTAGACACGTGTTCTCCGTTGTGCCTTTGTGCTTTTTGCATTAGCAAATGAGCCAAAAGGAGTCAAGTCTTGCTTCTACCATGGACAAGCTCTGTGACCGTGCTCAGATCCCAGAGTGGGTCTGATTCTGATACCATCTGCCCTTGAGATATAGTTAGGAGATTATGAGATGGTGAATTTTAAAGTACTTCATCAAGTACAAGTATAAATGGAAAGTTGTGTCTATATTTATTTCTACTTACCATGTTTGCTGAGTTCATTGTACACCTCTTTCCACCACTCTTTCTAAGCTATTTTTCTTTATCTTATTGAATCTCAGCATCATTTACATTTTTCCTTATTTCCAGTTTCTCTGTGCCCTCTGTGTAATATTCTTTAAAGAACACGAAAGCACAGGTAAACTTCAGTCTCTTTTCGCCCTAAAATGTCCCCGGTATTGATGGCTTAGCTGGAACAAGTGTCTCTCCAGCAAAAGTGTCCCCCTGACTCAAATGAATGCCCTCCCCTCTGAGTAAAAAACTTCTCTCCTGGCCTTTCCTCACCTCCATCTCCAGCAGGATAATCATGGTAAGAAAATATACCAAGATCTCTGAGAAATTCTCTCATTCTCTTCTCTCTCATTCTCATGTATCTTTTCTAGGGAAAGGGATAAGAGCAGAGAAAGCCGAGGAGGAGAAAAAGAGAGAGGTAATCCTGTCTGACCTGAATACGGCAGCATTTAGCCCAGGCATGGCTAACTGGTTCCTCTGGTGTCTACTCAACAGCGGTGGTGGTGGTGGCTACCTGGAGTTGGAGCAGGACAGGTTCAGCAAGAAGCTGGTGATGTCTACACAAGAGCTGGGGGCGAGGTAGGGTGGCAAGCACACCAAGATTTCAGTGCCCTGCTCAGTCCAACTTTGGTAAGTTTCTTCTTTGGGGTTGTTCATGACTTAACTAGATAGCCAGCTTCCTGTACTTTGATGCTAGAAAGAGAGTCATTTTAACGTGCCTCTGCTCAGTGAAAGGACCCCACAGAGGAAACTGTTGGAAATTCCTGAGCTGCAACACACATCCCAGAATCAGAGATGTTTAAAGCTGAGGGATTTTATGGTCTTTCATATTCTGCATGGCAATGGCCCTGCTTGCCTTTCCCCCATGTGCTGTTCACCAGTCCCCGCTCTGAGTTCGTTGGCAAAGGAAGCTGTTTCCATCCCAGTAAAATTTCACAGCCCATGTGGCTTTGATGATGTGTCAGCCACAGTGGAGGAATTTTCAGAATTGTTTCTTCTCAGGGGTACAGAGAGGAAAGGCTGTCTCCCAAGTCAAATGAAGCCTTCTTTCTCCCCATGGTGTCGTCTCTACCCAATGGGCTTGAGAGGACTTGGTTAATCAGTATAAATCAGTTTGGCGACTAGCAGCTATTTGTGCTGGATTATTTCCGTCACTCTTTACCGTTGCATCCTCTCTATTCTGAAGATAACTGCTGAGGTGTTATATCACTTGATTTAGGTACAGGGTGACTTCCTGTTCTTTCAGTTGGGCCCTGGGGAGTTAATAGCCCAGAATCAGATGGGACACACAGCACAGTTTTCAGTGGACCATTGGTCAGCCACATCAGTAGCAGGGTTTGTAGACCCTTTTTTGTAAAAGCTGACCTTTTAAACACTCGGACCAAAGAAGGAAAAACAGGTATCCTTTCATTTTCCGACTAGCAATTAACTTTAAAACTGTGAAAAGAAAGAGAGTGGGCATTCCACACAGTTGGAGGTAGAAGAAAAGAAGAAATAATTATTCCTGGGATCTGACTCATGTACATAGGGAAGGGGACGGGGAGTTGGGCAGACTCTTCCATGCTAGAGAGAGGATAAACCAGCAGAGGGATTTTATCGTCTTTCATATTCTGGAAGGGAACTTGGCAACAGCTATGGAAGTTTGAGAATTTTGCAAATACCAAGTGATTGGACCCAGCGATTCCACTTCCAGGAAATTATCCCGAGAAATCACCGTGGGTTAGCTCATTCAGGACACTACAAGTATGTTTATAATGGTGCTCTTGATAACAAAAATATGAAAAACTTCCACATAAAATCGTCTGACTTCTTGTGATGTTGTCTTGTAGAAATTGCTCCATTTATTCATAAAACCAAGAAAAATTTCAAAAGCAGTATATGCAGCTCCAGTAATCCAAACAGTGTGATGTTGGCGTAAAGACACATGGACCAATGGAACAGGGTTGAGATTCCAGAAATAAAACCGTATGTCTGGCTAATTGATTTTCAACAAAGGTGCCAAGACTATTTGATGGGGAAAGAGTAGCCTCTTCACTATGTGGTGCTAGGCCAACTGAACAGAGGGTCCGAGGAAAGCAAGGAGGGAGGACTTTGTTAGTGCCTTAGCACTGAGGACGCCCAGATGACAGGAAGCCCTAGGAGAGGAAAGACTTGGTTTGGTTGTGAAGGAGACATTTTGAAGCCATTTTCTAAAAGGTCGCTGGAATTTGTGAAGTCAAACCTAGTATCAGTGGCCAGCTGGAGACGCCATAGCAAGTGGTGACATTGGAGCCATTGACGACTTTCTTAACATTGCTACAGTGGACAATGGCAGGATGAAGAGTCATCTTTCTCCGTCAGGAGATGGGATTTCGGTCTCATGCCCTGGACGCTGCCAGAACACCTTATTTGGTTTAGCTCCCTCTCTGGGGTTGAATGTCCCCAGCAGCCGAGCCTCACTGTCTGATCATCTGTGTTTTGATTAGAGTGCATTTGCTTGGTTGGTCTCAGCTTGGTGAAGCTGAGCGCCAGCGATATGTTCTGCATATTGACGGGTCCCCAGGGACACCTGGCCCTGGGATGGGCTTTGTTGGGAAGAGATGAGGCCTTGCAGCAGGGTCCCACATGAAATAGCCTCAGCCCACCTGTCACACTCGGACCACTGCTGGCTCATCTGTGGAATGGAGACTTCCTCAAAGAAGAGGAGACAGAGAAGGAGGTGCGCTTAAGACTCTTCCCACCTGATTTTTCCCTTCCATACTCTGTTCTTTGGGAGTGAGTTACTAAATCCAGCCCATAGTCAAAAGGTGTTATGGAGTGGGGGCTGAGTCCCACCTCCTGGAGGGGATACGTCTACATAAGTGATTTGGAAACCGACGACGTCCGCTTTGTTGATTTTCTCTATAGTATACAAATCCAGTTTTACTTAATTTTTTTTGGATGGCCTGGATCCTTTTAACTCAGGATTTTAAAAAGTCACCTGATTAGGGGTATTCCTTTGTGATATTTCTGACATATGATGTGTCTGATCCTATGAGCCACTTCCTCTTTCTGGAAAGTTGATCCACCCTTGTGTTCCAGGTCCTGGGAGACTTTCTTGCCCTCCTCTCCTGGCCCCAAGTCTCACCTTCATGCCCATCTCCCAGCACACAGCTCTAACCCTGACAAAGCACACTTCCTGGCTTACCAAAAAGCACCCTCCACACCCTTCCAGACTGCCTGTCAGGCCCCTCCTCTAGTCACCAATTCCACATGCCTGACACTGAACTTTCCATCTTTTCCCCCATATAACTATCACCCTTAACTTCCCTATTTTTATGTATTGAATGATTTTTCAAGCTCGGTTATTTTTATTTTCTTGCCTCCCAGATTAACCCACCAAGTCTTTTACAGCAGGTCTTCAAGTAGCATCGCTTCACTCCATTTTGTTTTGTTAAAATGCCGATGATTAAAAAAAAAAATCATTCCCGGCCAGGACCACAGTCTGTGGCATTGGCACATCCTCCTTGAGCTGCGAGGATTTCCTCCAGGCCCTCCAGTTCCTTCCACATCCCAAAGCTGTGGCTAATAGGAGAATTGGCGTGTCTCTATGGTCCCTTCTGAGTGAGTCTGGGTGTGTGAGTGGCCCGGATGTGGAACGGTGTCCTGTTCAGGCTGGTTGCCTCTGGTGCCCTGAGCTGCTGGGACAGGATCCGCCCACCCTTGACCCTGAACTAGAATTAACAGGTTGGAAAGTCGCCAAATGAATACAAATGATAGCAAAATAAAAACGCAAAAAATCTTCAATCTTCATTCAGACGCACTGCAAGAAACGATGCCGGAGGAGAGAGTGCGGGGCGAGCCCTGTATTTGTGACTGTTTGAGCTTTGAGGGGGCGGGAGGGGCTCTTGACAATATTCACTTTTCAGACACTTGTTGCTTCATCTAACCCCTCCCTCCACCAGTCACTTAGGCCACCGTCAATCACGGATGCCCTGAAAGTTGGGTAAAGCGTTCTCTTTCTTGTTTTCATTCACCTGTCTTCAATGTATGTATAGCTCACATTTCTTCAATACTTAATATTCGAAGCGTGCCAGGTCTTTCTTGAGAAGTCTGGTGATGTTTTTGTGTCCAGAAATGTGCTGTAGAAACTGAACACTTGTTTATGTCAGTTAACCTAGGGTCAAATTGGTTTTTTTTTGTATCGTTTCACTTAAAGGCTTGGTTTCCAGGAATCCATGGGCGACATTAGGTGAGGACTTACTGTACATTTTTGTTTTGTTTTCTTTTAAATTTTTAATATCTCACTGTGCAATAGTGGATAGGAAATGATCTTTGGAGTCAGACCCAAGCACAAATCCTGGTATGCAATCTGTGCCTTCTCTGGTCTTTGAGCGGGAGGACCCTCAGAAAACTGGAATTTATTTATCAAAAATTGTGTAATTATTATGTGATTAAACGTCAGTTACCTTCAAAGTACTCTCTGTTTGATGCAATGCATCTATCAAGACGCTTTTTCCACTGTTCAAAACAGTTTTTGAACTCATCGATTTGGATGCCTTTTAGCGCTTCTGCTGTTTTTTGTTTCACCTCTTCCACGTTCGCAAAATGTTTCCCTTTAAGAACTTTTTTCATCCGGGGAAACAAAAAATGTCGCTTGGGTGAGATTGGGTGAATAGGGAGGGTGGGGCATGGGGGTCATGCTATTTTGGGCCAAAAACTGCTGAATGCTCAACGTGGCGTGGGCAGGCATACTGGTAAATCACCTGTCACAAAATGGGAAAACAAGAAAATATTGCAAGAATCTACATAAAAAAATTCACTGAAGCTGAACACAGCTTCTCACAACAATGCTAGCTGGTCCACGGATGCTGATGGGTTCCTAGAACACTTTCCTAAAGAGGGAAGCCCATACTACAATGGACCCGCCCTCTTAAAGTTAATTCTGTTTATTTTGGGTCCCTCCCACCCTAGATATGTCTCTGTCTCTTGGTCTCTAACACGAAAACAGAGCACATACTTTGGAGCTGTGGCGAGGATGCAGTGAAGGGCACCACAGAGGCCCTGGTGCATGAGCAACCCCAGTGGCGTCAGGCACCTCATCTCCTGCCTGATAACATCCTCTCTCTGTTGCTCTCCACACCTTACCCTGTTGGTCCTGTTCTGTATCAGCGCATGCCCTGAAAGGGCTCATCCCTGCAGAGATATCCTGCAGGGTGTGCCATGCTCTCTCCACAGCCTCGTGAAGTCCAAACAGCCTCATTGGTGTTCAAAGCCATCGCAGTTGGTCTCCTTTATCACATTCTGTCCCATCCCCCATCACTCTGTCACATCCTGGGCCCCATCCTTGTGTCTGTGATCATCCCCCTCCCTGCTTCTTCCTCTTAGTCTTTAAACCTGATCTGCCCCAGGGGTCTCCTCTCTTTCGGTCCCCACAACCCAGCCTGGTATCCCCTGAAAGCCCACATCAACTTTTCTCTCTGCCAGAGGAGCTGTGGCCCCACCAGCCCGTGCTGCCTCTGCTCCTGGTCTCCTACTGGCCTGCTCTCTCGTCTCTGTGGACCCCGAAGACTCTGTCACTCTCTGCACCCCCAGCCTGGCTGAGTTGGTGGGCAGACAGCCAGGAAGAACACACGAATGAGTGTTCGTGGAGGTGGGCAGGCCGCTGCTTTCTGGGTGGACCCCAGTCTTGTGGAAGGGTCACACCGTCCTTATAAAGCCAAACAACACGTTTTCTTTTGACTAACCCTCAAAGCGGGGATTTGAAAGAAAACATATCCCTCTTGAACCATGTTGAACAGACAGGTTTCTCTGAGTTTGGAAGGGAACCGAGACCCCAGGAGTCTCTGGAGGTCTGAAAGGGCCCTTAGGTGCTGGGAGCTTTCTCAATGTGGCCAACTGGAGAATGTTTGTCCTGAGTGGAGCCTGAGGCTTCGCAACCTTACAAACTGCCCGGGACGCTGTGAGAGGTGAGGCTGGAGCTGGCCAGGGCAGTCCTGTGTTCATGAGCTCCAGGCCCAGCGGAGGTTACAGGGCCACATGGCAGGGCCCTCGGTTCACAAAAGCCACCACTGAGTGACCAGCTGCTGAAAAAGACACGATATCTCTTCCCGTCTTGACAACGATGCCTTCCTAAGGACAGAAAGGTCGCTTGCCAAATTTGGCTGGTGTCTTGAAACCTGGGCCCGCCTCCTGGACTGCCTCACTCCACCCACCCCTGGAGACCTGTTTTTACACGCATGGGATGGGGGGCCTGATCCCTACCTCTGGGACCGGCAGTCACACTGGAGGGATGGGGGAAAGGTCAACTATGAGGACTGAGCTAGGAAGAAGGATCCAGGGCTATTGGGCTCTGTAGAATGTTCCAGAAGCACATGCACTGGCTCTGGTAGGCACGTCCCCCTCACTCCAAAGTCTCTTCATCCTGGAAAGACTTGCGTGATTAGAGAAGGGACAAGGGAAGCCTGTGAGTTTTGGAGGTTAGGGGACTGGCCCTTCCTGCCCAGGCCAAGGGCAAGTGCGACTGATATGTTGCCAGACATGAGAGGAAAATGAAATGACCTCCTATCATGCTGGGAAGGAGAGAGCTCCCTGTTCTTTTCTTTTTTTCTTTTTTCTTTTAAAGATGTGGGTTACAATTCAGGGTTAGGTACATCAGGGGTCATCGTACAGGTGAAGTTTGACCTCCCACTGGTCCCCATGTAGTATTACAATAAATGTTCAGGGTCCACCTATGAGTGAGAACATGCGCTACCATCACCGAGCATGATAGACTCCAAATTCATCCAAGTTGCCGCAAAGTTCATAATTTTGTCCTTCTTTATGACTGTGTAATATTCCATTGTGTATATGTACTGCATTTAAAAATCCGTCTGCTTTCGTTGGGCAGCATGGTTGGTTCCATGTTTTGTTACTGTGAATAGTGGAGAGCCCTCTTTTCTTGAGAAATGACCCTGGTTCTCTCCCTGATGTCACACTGGCTCACGTTTTGGCCAATGGTGCAGAACTGAGAGGCAGTGTCCCCTGGTAGGCGCCTGCCTGGTGGAGGTGCGTCTCCTCCTCTGGTGACTCAGCTGCCCCATCTGCCTGAGATGCTCATGAGGCCACAGGTATCTGCCACCCCATCAAGTGTCAGTGCCGTGCTGCCAGCCCACACCTGCCATGACTGGTGCGCAGAGGGGTACCTACAACTCAGGCATGGGCCGAGCCTGGCAGGCCGTCTGTCAGCTCCACTGATGCTGATGAGGAGTAAGAGGGAGCAGAAGTCCTTGGGGACCGTGGAGCTCCTGTCCCTCCAGAGTCAGCGCCAGCCTCCCATCGCCCTGGCAGTGCCAGGGAAGCCAGCTGTTGGTGAGGTAATGCAGAATGGTGGAGGGACCTGCTCTCCTGTCGTGTCTGAGTCATATGTGGGTCCTTTCCCTTCCAAGTAAGAATCCTCCGCTTCCATGAGCAGGGAGGCAAAGAGGCTGAGAGCATGGAGTCAGAGGGCAAGTGCTAACTCCTTGGCACTCTCTCGCTGTGGGACCTAGAAAGTTCTGCAACACTCTGGAACCTTGGTCTCCTCATCTATAAAGTGGGAATGCTAAGGGCAGCACCTGCCTCCCAGATGGGTATGAGGAGCTGTGTCCTGAAGCCTGGAGAGTTGAGGCTCAGGACTGGGAGGCAGGATGTGTGTGTCAGCTCATACTGGTGGGTTATCTCTCAGCCTTGTTTCCTCGTCAGTCAGGGGAGGATATTCAAGGTTCCCACCTCCAAGTTCACCAGGAGGATTTGAGGAGTTCCTATTTGTAGAAAGTAGAGGAGTGCTGACTTACTTTTGGTCCGAGGAAGAAGACATCAATTCACCGAGTCTGGAGAGGTTGAGAGGCAACCAGGATGGGGAACAAAAGCTAGCAACTGGGCGGGAGCAGAGTCCAGCCCATTGGAAAGACTGAAGGTCATAGGACACAGCCGTTCTATATCCCGGATAGATGCCATCATCCCTGTGTCCATCAGCCATCCTGGCTTCTATCAGGTAAGTGAGCAGCTCATGTTTTAGCAGTGGGGTCAAACATCAGGTGAGCCTTCCTCTCACGATTTTTCTCGGTGCTGTCATGCACCCTCCCTCAGTCAGTCTCTGTTTACATCCTCTTCCCGACCATCATGAGGTGACTTTGTGGTTTTTTTGTTTTGTTTTGTTTTTTGAGTTGGAGTCTCACTCAGTCGCCCAGACTGTAGTGCAGTGGCCGCTCCCGGCCACCACAGCCTAGACCTGCTGGGCTCTGGTGATCCTTCCGCCTCAGCCTTCCAAGTGGCTGGAACTACAGGTGCGTACTACCACGCCCGGCTCATTTTGATTTGTTGTAGAGATGAGGTCTCACCAATTTGCCCAGGCAGATCTCGAACCCGCGGGCTCAGGCAATCCACTCACCTCAGCCTCCCAAAACCTCAGGATTACAAGCTGAGCCACCGAGCTCGGCCATGAGGTGCCTTTGACACCTCGGTTTCCCCTCGAGTGTCTGGTTTTGGGAGTTCATGCCACACGCGTGCTTCCGGGGTCAGGAGTCAAGTTCCTCTCATTATGGCCCATTAGCCATTCAGCGACCACCCAGGCAGTGACTTGTTTGAGCTGGGCACAAGTTAAGGTGGCCAGTTTGCACTCTTGGCCACGATGTCTTAAGAACTTGTACTGAGGCCGGGCTCAGTGGTTCAGCCTGTAATTCCAGCACTTTGGAAGGTTGAGCCAAGTGGATTGCCTGTGACGTCAAGTTCGAGACCAACACAGGCAACTTGGTGAGACCTTGTCTCTACAATAAATAAAAAACTAGCCAGGTGCATGGTAGCGTGCACCTGTAGTTCCAGCTACTTGGGAGGTTGAGGCGGAAGGATTGCTGGAGCCCAGAGGGTTGACACTGGGGTGGCTTGAGCATGCTACTGCACTCCAGCCTGGGTGACTCCAACTCAAAAAAAAAATAAGAACATGTACTCAAGGCTGGATATGGTGGCTCACACCTATAATCCTAGCACTTTTTGAGAGACCAAGGCGAGATGATTGCTTGAGTCAAAGGGTTTGAGACCAGCCTAGGTAACTTGGCGAGACCTCATCTCTACAATAAATTAAAAAATTAACTGGGCATGGTGGTGTGCACCTGTAGTTTCAGCTACTTGGAAGGCTGAGACAGAAGAATCACCTGAGCCCAGCAAGTCAAGTTTACGGTGGTCATGAGTGTGCCACTGCACTCCTGCCTGGGTAACAGAGTGAGACTCCAACTCAAAAAGAACATGTAATCGGGGATGGGTATGGTGGCTCACACCTCTAGTCCCAGTACTTTGGGAGACTGAAGCAGTAGGATTGCTTTAACCCAGAAGTTCAAGGCCATCATGAGAAATGGAATGAGACTTTGTGTCTACAAACATTAAAAAGAAATGCTGAACCCAGGAGTTTGAGGCTGCAGTGAGGCATCATTGTGCCACTGCACTCCAGTCTGGGTGACAGAGTGAGAATCGGACTGAAAATAAAGAACAAGATATATTCTATGACAGCACCTAAATTGCAGGAAAACACAGGGAAAAGTGTGAAGGACCATAAAGAGACTCTAAACAGAGAGGCAGTTCCATGTAAGGGGGCATTTGGTCCCCTGAAACTGGCATACACTACGGCCTTGCCAACCTCTTTCTGTGAAAATTTCAGAAGCACCATGCCAGTGGGTGGTTCCGGTCAGCACCCAGGTCCCCCTCAAGATGACAGGATAGACACTGACAGCAGTGAGCAGCGACCGTCCCTGTAATGGATTTGTCCTGCACCTCTGCATTTCTTGCCCAGATGTGCTTTGGTTCAGTTTAGCTAAGTAGAAAAAAATTGTTTCCTGGCTGGGATTTTGCACGGTGATTCATTGTGGTGGAAGTACTTATAATTAAAAACAGTCACAGAAAAAATGAGGCATTAAAACATATGAGTCCCAGACTGTCGCCGCAGAGCCCGGGAGACCCTGCCACGAGGATGGCAGATGGGACAGCAAATTATATGTCCAGTTTACTTGTGTCCCTTCCGGAGGTGAGCTCTCAAGATAGGTCGGTCTATGCAAGGGGTTGGCAGGTGCGGAAGGTCTTCCTTGGAAAGGATTGTGCATGTGTAAAAACCATCAGTATGTTGGCACACAGCGTCGTGAGCACCAGGAGAAGATGCAGCAGGTGTGTGGCCCTGATGGAGTGGAGGGGGACTTCCCGGCAGAGGGTGGCAAACCAAGGTCACCTCAAGGTGGGGATGTCAGCACAGCCACCCAGCAACATTGTCTTGGATGAAAGGGAGGAGGGAAGCTCCTTTTCATGCCTCATAACCCACAACGCTCCTCCCACAGAGACTGGGGAGGCACGGCAGGATGGAGCAGCCCTGGACAGGGTGGCAGAGAAGGGTGAGACCTGGGCCAGTGGGCCCACAAGGCTGCTGCCCCTTTCTCCGGGCTTTCTGGACAACCGCTTAACAGTGTGGGAGTGGGGTCGATGCCAGCTCCTTGGAGTCATTCCAAGGCTGCTGAAGTGCATTTTTCACATTTTTATGCATTCAGAAATAGCATTCCTTTGACATATTGTCATCAGCCTAACCCCACATGGCAGTGCCTGGGACCCAGTGTGGAGGGTCTCTGGGTGAAGACATTTCCCAGATGATGCCTGAGTGGTGGAATTTTGAGATCAGGAAAGACTCGTCCTGGCTCTGAGCAGTGGGCATGAGCCAGGCACGGAGGGCTGTCCTCTTCCTCTGGGCAGGACAGGAGTTACTGGTGCAGGGACATCTAGGGACAGCTTCCTTGCAAGAGGAGGTTCCACTCAGTTCTTTCTCCTTGTTCTTCCCTCCCTCTCTGATTGTCATTTTTATGCTGTCTCAGCCTGACCTTCACTTTCTCAAGATGGTATTAATAGAGAATATGGTCATGAGGGTCTCACGCTGCTGGTAGACTGGTTTCAGAGGCCGAAGGAGAGCCTGACTGAGACTGGACAGTGGGTGTTGTTGAGGCAGAGAAGACTGGCCCCAGTACTGGCCTACAGTCCGGCACCCACTTTCCCAACAGGTGGGGGAAGTCCAGGCTGTTGCTTTCAACCCCAGATGGGCACCTTGCTGGAGCCTGTTCCTTCAGGTCACATGACACCATGGCAGGGCAACACAAGGGCCAGTGACTGGGTAGCTGAAAGGGTAAACTAAGGCAAGGTGGGCCAGTGCAGGTACCATGAGAATAACGTAAGATTGCAACCAAGTAAGAAGTAGAAGAAAGTAAAGTTTATTACTTACCTTTCACAGGTTAGAAAGGGGGCCGACATTCAGAGGCAAGTGTGGCCCCGAAGGGCCAAGAACTGGGTATATTTAAGGGCATTTGGGGGAAGGCAGGTTTGGGCATGAAGGGGTCTGGGTCAAAAGGAATGTCGGGGCTGCAGTCTTTGATGTTGATGGTAGCCTTACATGAGTCTTAGATCTTGAAGTTGCCAGACATCGGCATCTCTTGACCTTGGGTGTTGGGCTAGAAGGAAGGAGACAAGGGGAGGGGTTTTCTTGCAAGACACCTGTCAGATGTTTCCAATTCACAAGATTCTTAGCAAAAAGGGGATGTATTATCATTTCTATGGCTTTGGCCAGCTAAGGGGTGATCTTTGGCCTCTCTTCGACAAGGAACCTGAAAGTTTCTTAAAGATTATTTTGCTAAACCATGAATTGATTGGTTGGGCTGTCCTTGTCTGGCATCTGATGGAGTTTTCCTTTATTTGCCAGGTGATGGGGTAGGCTGCCAGTTTGGCCTGTGGTAAAATTTCTGAATGCTTCCTATAACCTGCCTATTGGGCATTGATCTAGGTCTAACCTGTGCTAGATTCAAAGCGTGTCAGCCTAAGCAAAAAATGGCTACGCTGAGGCAAAACGTGAACTGAGTTTATTCTAAGTTTCTCGAGGTCCCTCCTTTCTGTGGCCTCATTGACCTCCTGCATTTTCAGATGTGGCTGCCCTGCCTAATTGCTCTGAAAAGTCTTGACAGCCGGTGTTCTAGGGCCTGATTGGCACGTCTGCTCTCCTGGGAGCTTGAATTTCCCAAAGGGGGTTGGAGCCACCAGGTCTGTGCTAAGCAGAGCTGACATGAGGTGTGAACTCTGTGATACTCACTGGAGTTGTGGTCAGGCCAAGCTGGGAAGGCTGAGTTTCAGTGGAGACCAAGGGACCAGAGGCCAAGGGATCTGTCATCCCTCCCCCTGCCACCCGACCGGCTCTGTACCCTGCTCCTACATGTGTCCTGGATTTTGATCCTTAATCTCTGTGCAGAGGGGGAGAAAAGGACACAGACTTTTGTCACTCCAGGCTTCTGAGCTCTACTGACACTTTCTGTATAAACCCACAAGTGGCCACAGAGATTCATAAAATGGTCTCAAGGCAGCAGTGCTCTCAGCAATGCAGCACACCTGAGAGAGGGATGGTCCCCTGCCTTCCCCGGGAAGTCCAGCGCTGGGCATGAGTTGATAAGAAACCAGACTCGGGAACCTCTAGAAGGACCATTGCTAGGTTGCTAGGACAGCTGACCCCAGACTGGGGTCTTCAACAACAGAAATATAGTCTCTCCAGTTCTGGAAGTCCCAGATCCAGGTGTTGGCAGGGCTGGTTCCTTCTGAGGCTGTAAGTGGAAGTCCCAGTCTCTTCCCAGCTCCTGATGGGTTGCCAATGCTCTTCAATGCTCCCTGGCATGTGGAAACCGTGCTGACCTCTGTCTTCGTCTTCACGTGACATCCTCTCTATGTATATCTGTCTACAAGTTCCCCCTCCTGATAAAGGTACCAGTCTTATGGATTTAAATCCACCCTCCTCCAATATGACTTCATTTGAACTGAACCAACTACACCTGCAATGACCCTATTTTCAAATAAAGGCACATGCGAAGCACTGGGATTAGGAGCTTCACATAGGAATTTTGAGGGGGCACAATTCAAGCTAAGATCGACTTTTAGGACTTGCCATTTCCTGTTCAAAAGGCAGCGGGACACCATGCACGCCAGCCTGGACAACAGAGTGAGACCTTGTCTCGGACAGAAAGGAAGGCAACAGGACAGCATGGGGTTACTCTGGCTGGGCTGGTTTCAGCAGAGAGAAACAACATCAAGATGAATCGCCAGAAGAGTGAGAATGGGGTACGATGCAGACAAGCTTTCTGAGAGCAAAACGACCTCACTTTTTAAGGAGCCAACTGAGGGATTCTAGGAGGTTGAGGTTGTTGTTCTCCAAATGAGCAGCAAATTGCTCCAAAAATAGTTAAGCGCATCAGCCCCTCTTTCATTCAGACTGATTAAAGGAAGACTCGTCTTCGGAAGCAGGAGTTCTCTTCACAGGTTTCCTCAAGAAATGTGTTATCCTTTTATTTTTTCAGCCTGGGCTCGGTGACAGAGACCCTGGTGGGTGCAAGAACATGGCGAGAACAGGAAGGAACGGGGGTTTGTAACGGCTCTGTTGGTGCCAAAGGCTTAGGGCTCACTGGGGAAAAAGAGACTTTTAATTACTTTTGGATGCTTTCAATAATTTGTTGATTTTCTTTCCCCCATAGAAGTGAAAAATATCCAAATCCCTGATTTGTGGGCTCTGCCTGCAGTGAGATTGGATTAGAGTTTTCAATAGGGCACACAGAGGACAAAACAGAAAACGTCAGCAAGAGGGGAGACTTTGTGGGGAGCGAGCCAAAGGGTGACTGTGTGAGGAAGTGTGCCCTCCTTGACTACAAAAACTCACCACAATCTGAGAAGCATCTTGTGTCTTTGACATGGAACACCTATTGGTTCCTTATGTCCCTTCTCTTTTTTGTCCTATATCAAGGACTAGATTTATATAGCCTTACACATTTTAGTTAATATTACCTTTCTCACCAAAACCGTAGAATGGCCCATGTTTTTTCATAAAGTCTTTCAGAAGATGTTCTAGATTATACTTCTAAATTCTAGTCTATAAGCATTTATTAAGCACCTACTACTTGCAAGGCAGCCTTCTGGAGTCCTGAAGATGTGAGCATGCATGCCTTATAAGTGGATGAGCTTTCATTTAAGAAAAATGTGACTGTGGACTTCCTGGGAAGATGGGAGATGGGGAGAAGAGTGAATAGTGCCCGTGAGGATGGCAGGGAAACTTGGAGGTATTAGGAAGAGTGGTCCAAGATGGACAATCTCTGGGTTGGATTTTTGAAGGGAAACAAGGGAGGAAGAACATCCTGGGAGCTCACTAGGATAATCCAAAGATAGAAGAGGGAGGTGAATGCTCCAGACAGTTAATTTTTGAGATGCAACTTAACTCAACCTTAGAGAATGTTCCAGGCTGAGCAAGGTGTATCCACTTCAAAGAACCCATCCAAGTTGACAGACAGGAAGTAAGATGGCAGAAGTCATCCCAGTAAGAGCACTGTTTCTCTTTGATAAAGGAATGTGTTGACTAATCATCTTTTTATTTCTCTTTAGAAATGCCACCCCATCTTAGGTGTTTTGAATGTTGTGATTACTTTTCATTCAAGCCACGCATGCAACTTTCTATCTCAGCATCATGAGATGCTTGATGGCCACTGAGGGAGCATCACCATTTATGGGTGCCATTGTTTGAACTTTCTGTTTGTGGAAAAGGCAATGGATGCCCATTGCCTTCTAAGAAAGCCAGGCAAACATGCTCCCTTTGGGCACAGTATTAGTCCATTTGGTGTTGCTATACAGAAATACCTGAGGCTGGGTAAGGTATAAAGGAACGAAATTTGTTGGCTCAGGATAACCTCGCATGGTACCGGCTTCTGGTGAGGACTCAGGAAGCTTTTAATCATGGCAGAAGACAAGGGGAGTTGGCGTGTCACATGGCAAGAGCCGTAGTAAGAGAAGGAGAGAGAAGCCTCCAGGCTTTTCTTGACAGCCAACTCTGGAGTGTAGTAATAGAGTTAGCACTCACTCTTTATCATGAGAAAAGCACCAAACCTTATTCATGAGGGATCCGCCCCAGGACCCAATTAACTTTCTCTCTTTCTCTTTTTTTTTTTGAGTTGGAGTCTCACTCTGTCACCCAGGCTGGAGTGCAGTGGCACACTCACAGTCACCCCAGTGTCGACCTGCTGGGCTCAGGGGATCTTTCCACCTCAGCCTTCCAAGTAGTTGGAAATACAGAGGCGCGCTGCCATGCCCAGCTAATTTATTTTTATTTTTATTTATTGTAGAGACGAGGTCTCGCCAAGTTGTCCAGGCTGGCCTTGAACCCCTGAGCTCAGGTAATCCTCTAGCCTCAGTCTCCCAAAGTGCCAGGATTACTGGCTTGAGCCACTACACTCAGCCCCAATTAACTTTCACCAGGCCTCACCTCCAACACTGGGGATCATATTTCAACATGAGATTTGGATGGACAGTAATCCGAAGTATACCAGGTGTCCTCTTTCTCATTGACGACAATGGCTCAGTATAACTTCGTCTCACGTTCTGCAGAGACAGGAGGGACCAGGACTCTGCACAGCTGTCTTTTCCCTGCACTGACTCCCTCCTGGTGAGGGTGACTTTTCAGGCATCTTGCAGAGAAGATTAACTGCCAAGGTAATAAAGGCAACTGTATTTAATCATTTTCCTAATTAATGCATTTATTGCAGAGCCTTGCTGCTTTTCAGGCCGAACATAATGAGCAAGAAGGAAGCGAGTGTCACAGGGATCCCACATTTCCACCTAAAGGTTAATTAACCTGGAGATTTTCTGGGAGATGACACCACCCGGTGCTGGTGGAGGAGACACAAAGTCAGTGCTAAGTGCATCCGCGCTGGAGTGTAGGTCAAGGTCACAAAGAGTGAGAACTTTGGCTGATGGCTGTAGCCTTTGAAAGAATGTTAATGTGGATATTGATTTAATTCAACGCAGAGCACATTGTGCTGGGAAGCTTCTAGTAAATGGGAAATGGAAGAAAAGAGGTGTGAGCAGGACCATACATTGAAAGGGTGCCTCTCGTCTGAATCTTAAATGGAAATAGACTTCGCATCTGCTCACATATTGATTTGGGTTCCTATCTTCTGCCTACAGCCATGTTGAAGCAAGGGTCTCTCTTCAGATAAAGCCAATGAGAGATCTTCATGGCGATGTCCTTTGAATGAGCTGGCAGATCTTCCACACGAGTGTGTTTGCATGTGGTATTAGTGGAGGTCCAGTTTCAGATTTCAGAGGGTACTGTGCCGCAGTTCACAAAAACATCCATGCAGTTTGTCAGTAGCGATGGTGAAGTCAGCTTGGTCCACCCGAAAAACTCAGGAAGAGGAAGAGCTGGTATGTCTCTGGGTGGGCGCTCCCAGTTGTCTAAACATTAGTTTTCTTCACTATGATACATAATAAGATTTGTAAAAGCAAAAATAACAACGCCCCCCCACAACATTCAAAAAACTTCCTCTGTGTTGGAACATAACACAGCAATTCTTTAAACATATATTTTAGCTTAAGTGCTCAGCAATTGCACTTACGAAAATGTTACATGGGAGAAATAGTCACCAATGTGCATAAATATTTGGCCACAAAGACATTCATTATGCCCAGTTTAGTAAAAAGTCAGAGAAAACGTAGCACATATTATTTGTCCAGTATCAGGCATGTTGCCAGCTTGTGCCTCAGTTTCCTTCTTGCAATTTCAGAGGGCTGCTTTGAGGTTTAAATGAGGCAATGCCTGTGAGGCACTAAGAACAGTGCCTGTCCCCCGGGATGCCTGCAGTGGCATCAGCCATGATGATTGCTGTGAGATGATTGGTTACAGAGAGGGTGGCCAGCAAGGGGGCACTCAGTTATAATTAAAGGGATGCTGACCCTTCCACTGAATGGAAAAGTGCTCCCAGTAAATGGAAAAAAGAAATAGGTTAAGAAGCACAACAACACGATTCTACTTTTTCCTTTTTTTTAAATCAGGGTCTCAACATTTGTATACCTAACCCTGAATTGTAAAATCAGGGTCTCATTCTGTCGCCCAAACTGGAGTGCAGTGGTGCAATCATGGGTCACCTCAGCCTCTATCTGCTGGGCTTCATAATTCTCTCATCTCAGCCTCCTGAGTAGCTGGGACTATAAGCGTGGACCACCCTGCCTGGCTAAGTTTTTGATTTATTGTAGAGATGAGGTCTTGCTCCGTTGCCCAGGCAGGTCTCCAACTCCTGAGATAGGGCAGTCTTCTCACCTTGACCTCCCAAAGTGCTGGGATTATAGGCATGAGCCACCAAGCCCAGCATGATTCTATTTTTAGACTAAGATACTGTATAGGTGTGTGCATACATATATATTACAAAAACATTTTATGTATTAAATATAAATACTAGAAAACTATACAATAAAATATTAACACTGATTCTTTTGAGATATGGAAAAAAAGGCGAGTTTAAATTATGTCTTTGTGCTTTGTCCTATTTTCCAAATTTTCTACTGTGACAATACATTTTTTTGTTAGAAAATATTATTTAAAATAATATCTGTTTAATTTAACTCAACATCAGATTCTGAAGTTGGGAGTTTAGGATTGAAATTGAGAACTGCGTACTGTGAGGGAATACTGTTCATGTGTTTATATATAAACATGTAGCCTAAGGTCTAACATTATTTGTGATGTCATCAGACTGAAGACAGGAACGAGTTCGACAAAATGAGCACCTGCTGCTCAAAGACCTGGGGCTGGCATTGGTCTCCACATTCTCAACGTTATAAACATTTGGAGCACATTCCATCCTGCGGTGGTGGACCTCGGGACTGAGTAGCCGGACCCTTCAGGCTGACCCTGCAACCCCAGAGGGTCGTGCATGAGCCCAGGAATGAAGGGGACTGAGTGACATGGAACGGAAGGTAGCCTGGACCACACAATTGGTGTTTGGGGGTCCCTGAAAATCATTGATGAGCTGCTGAGAGAACAGAAGTCAGGCAGCACGGAGAGATGTCAATGACGAAAAGCAAGGTATTTAGCAGCCCGTAAGAATTGCTCTTAAAGCACTGATTGGAGACTAGAAAAGTATCCTGCTAAAATTTTTTTCCCTTAAAGTTCTGTCTGTAGCATTCAAGGTGCTCATAACTATTTCTTCAATTAGAGAAAAAAAAAAAAACCTGAATGGATCCTAGAGCCTGGAAATCTGAGTGGATTTTCTCTAAGCCGACCACACAGGGGAGCTTAATACACATCTGTTTGTATGAATGTAACCTGCGTGTAGGGGGAGTGAGGGGTTTCAACCAGTAGACGGAGGTACAGGAAATAGGAATTTAGCCAAATTAGCTCCCCCTTGGTTTAATCCTCATTAGCAGTAGCTCTTAAATGAAGACAGTGAAATGCGAATAGATTTTATCTCCTCTTCATTTATGCTAAATAATCACATCCTTAATTTGTGGTCACATGAACAGGAAGAGACGTGTGGTGCAGGGAAGAGGATCAATGAGTTTGTGGAAAAATCATTTTATAAAATCTTCCCTGCAAACACGCCACCACCTTGAAATCTCCCTGCAAATTTCACTCTGAAAGAAAAGATTCGCAGGTGTAGCTCCCCAAAGCACCCATTCTTTTTTTTTTTTTTTAATTAAACGGGTTTCTTTTGCTTAATAAAAGGCACTGTTTTAGCCAAAGGTATTCATCGGCTCAGGAATATTTTATGCATTGAACTTTTGCTTTTCTAGCCTCTCTCAATTAGGAGAGGTTGTCCATTAGTTTAAATATTTAAATGTCATTGTCATCTCATGCGTTTCTTATATCTGTACTCCTCATAGAAGCAATAATTGTTTCCAGATTCTCTTTGGCTTGGTTTTGGGTTAAAGCAAGTAGCAGTCTCTGGCTCCTTCTCAGCTCTCACTGGGCTCAGTGCCCATGTGGTGGTCAAGAAGTCAGAGCTCCCTTCTTGACCCAACTGTCTCACCCTTAGTTCTGGAGAATTTTCTTCACCTTGATAATCCTTCTCAGGCATATCTTCCTTCTTCTGCTCATAGTGAGGTCTTCGTCAGAGTTCTCCATCTGTACTTCTCATCTTTGGAATCTAATTTCATCGAACGCAATTGACTCTCACTTGTGTGGGTGTGTATCCACCTGGGTTTCCGGCCCTGGTCTTTCTCTCCACCTCCAGGTCTGCATTTATCTCATGTAGGGGTCACTTCCATCTGGATCCCACCAGAGTCTTAAACCTCATCAGTCGAAATGGAAGCCATCATTTGTTCTTCTCAACCCCACTTTTCCTCTTTCTCACCTGTTCATGTCAATGTAGCCATCCTTCAGTCCTACTGATGGTTACTAGTTACGCTCCCAATTCTTAGGCCCTTACTGAATGCCTATTATGATGCAGACACTGGGCTAAGTACTTTCTGATTTTGTGCTTGCAGAGATGACATTCTTTAAGCTTCTTATTTAAGCTCCAGTATGAGGGAATTCTTTTCATCCGATTTCTGATTATGTTATTTTGTGATTCAGAGTTTTTGTGGTTGACCATTCACTCCCAGTTACCTTGGCCTCAGGTGTTAGCTGTTCTTCCTCTCCCACCTCGTGTTTCCACTTACCCCAAGTTCTTGTCAAGTGGAAGAACCCACTGTCTACGCATCACCTCTGACATTTGACTCGCTTGCTCTTTCTGCCTAGACCTTCTTCCTTTCCACTTGTGTGTCCAAATCCTTCCGGTCAGTCAACATCCCCTAAAAGCATTTCTAGAAACGACTCTGCGGCCATCCCAACCGAGTCTCGTGTCATCCTCCATGCCATGTCCTTGGAAGCCTCAGGAGGTCTAATATTACCTGTCAACATTCATTGTGTATTGAGGAGATTATCTTATCTACTTAGAAGTCAGTAGAGTAGAGTCTGCATCTAACTCACGTTTCCATTATTGGAGGGAGATGTTACTTCACTCGAAGATTTCTTCAATGGGTAGCACTAAGAGAAATAATTAGGTTAACACAGGGCTTAGGTCATAGGGCCTAGTAGTTAAGTATCTCTAGGCTTCCAAGATCAGACACTGGCTTACACAGAAAAATAAAAGCACAGTGGATGGCTTGAGAATATATAGTCTGTTGCGAGAAAGTATTCTTGTTAAGATGTGGTATGTGTGCTTGTGTTGTGAACCAACAAGGTCCATTGATATCTGTCAGTCTCTAGATAACCACTGATAACCACCGTCTCTATGATGTTCAAAATAAGAGAAAAATTAAAAACAAATTGACGCTAGCATTTTCTCTCTGACAGCCAACTTCTTCCCAGGGACCTTCTGTTTCAGGACTCCGAGACTGTTTTCCATCTCTACCCTTGACCTTATCTGACAATGCTGAGTGTGAATCTAGACCATGACCTGGGGTCCTCCTTTGGCTGGTACCTGATTTAACAAAGAAATGTGAGACTGCAGTTCTCACTGTTGTGTATTATCTGAGAGTGCCTTTAATGATAGGATATGGGGGATTGAGAGGACTTAATTAGCATTTGAAAGAATAAAATCTTGACATGGTGATTTAATGAGCCCAGTGAAGCTTTTGCTCTGAGCATTGTTGCAAAGATGGTGTGAACTAGAGTTGAGAGTTTGCAGCTAATCTGAATATATTCGATCAATTGAACCCTGGCTTAGCCACAAAGACAGAGATAGTAATGACATGGATGGTGACATGTGCTGTGGTGATGACCACAACCATGGACCAGATACTTGAGACAGCTGTAGATCCCTTACTTTGCTGTCTCATTCCCTTATCCACAAAATGGGACATTAGCATCAACCCTGGTAGGTTTTTGTGTGAATTCATAACACAACGAAATAGTATATGGTCAATACTTAGCCCAGTACCTGGCACTCAGTAGGTACTGAAGAAATAAATGTGAGGATGATGAAAATAAAATAACAATGATTAGGAGAATAATAGGAGATATCAGGTTAACAGATAACACACACCCAGTAGGTGATTAGTTGTCATTGGTGGTTGTTTAGCTGCTACTGACTTGTTCAAAGCAGGGTTTTATGATGATTAGTTTTGCAATAGAATTTTTTTTTAAAGTAAACAGAAGGAAAAGAGGTAGAAACAGTCAGGATATAATTACAAAAGTCTAGGTATGAGAAATAAACGTGAGCAGGTAAATGGAAACAGAATGCAGATAAAAGTGACTTAAAAATCTGAAAATCAACTGAGAAAAGAATGAGAGGAAATTATTAAGGAAACTCTTTCAATTAGGAAACTGAACAAGAGGGGAGATAGGAATATTTGGAAGCAGAGTTAATTGAGGAAATGCTCAGTTCTACTTTCCACCTATTTAGTGAGACAGAATAATGCAGCATCAGTAGAGATGAACAGTAACAAGTTGGGGAAGTTAATGATTAGAAGAGACTCTGAGGCAGGATCTTCTGGTGTAGGATTTACATGAACTCAATTGCTGAAGCCACATGAATGATCAAGAACTGTCAGAGGGGAGAGTGAGAACAGAGGCTGACAATCCCATGACAACAGCATAGTAGAGGGAACCCGGTAGGAGATAACTATGAGAAGGGAAGCTTCATGAGTGATGCTAAAGGCTGTAGAGAGAAGATGCAAAGTGAAGACAGGACAAGCCAAGGGCTGGTCCAAAGCAGAACTGAGACTGAGCTACAGGGACATTCTCAATGCTGTCTGTCCTGGTGCCTGAGCAGAGGGAGAGAAGAGTCAGACGGGGCCATGTTGAGGAGTGAGAGTGCAAGGCTGGAGCTGTCTGAGGTGCTGGCCTGGTCTCCAACTGCCAACTCTTTATGGGTGATACTTTTTTTTTTTATGGTGAAGGTATTTTGTTTTACTTTTGAAAGGACATAGCATGGAGTTAATATAGCCAAAGAGCAGCCATTTTGACACTGCTTAGTTGTCATGTTTTTCTAGCAGTTCACTTTAATTTACCCTCTAATCCACTAGCCAAGGACAGATGATTTCTCAAAGGTAGCTATTGATAATTGCCTTACAACTTCCTCCCAGCTTGTTTTGTAAACAGGTTAACCGATTCAGCTCTCCCTTACCTTCATGACACAGACCCCATCAACATGGCAGCCATCATGTGACTTACCTACCCATCTGCCTGCCATCCATCACCTGTCTGCAGCTGTGCTTACCCACCCCCTCTGTAATGATGTGAAGCAGACCACCACCCAGTCACCTTGAGGAACTTCCTCCATCCAAGGGAAAATTTGAAAGGATTCGTCTCCAAGTGACTGTCACCGTTGCTTTACTAAACTCTGGTGTGGCCGTGTGTTCTTTGAGTTATGACCAGGCCATGTTTTCCTAAACTTTGTCCCTCTTCCCTACCTTGGGGGGGGTGAATCTCCTCTGTTTCTCTCTAATCTGACTTCTGTGCAATTCTTTGCATCTTTCTTAGCACTGGGTCACATACCAGTGACTCCCTAGAGGGCCCGACTTAACATTTTGGAGTCCCCTACTGAGATTTATAACCTAAAAGTTTTGTTGTTTTGTTGCTTTTTTTTCTTCCCCTAAAATTGAGTTTTGTGATCTTGAATGGGATATCTAGGTTGTAAACTTTTTTATTAGCATGTATGGGAAAATTTCCAATACTTGGTTAATTTCCTAAGTAACAAAGTGGGTTGAGCCCCATCCCCCTTTTGAGAAAACAGCTCCCATAATGTTCTCAGAGTCTGTCTCCCCACTTGTGCTGAATAAAGCTTATAATGGGCATATTTTTGAATAAAGCTTATAATGGGCATATTTTTAAATTTGGAGTTTATTTTGTAATTTGAGGAAAATATAACGCTACAATTTTCATAGGTTCCCAGATATAAGTAACTAGGATTAAAAAATAAATTATAAGATGTATCCTTTTTGTGAAAGTGGGATACTCTAAACTACAAAATGGGGCCTTTTAAGATTTAGTGTTAGTCAAGAATTTAGCGAGTATACCACACTGAAACTTGGTCTTTCTCCCTCCAAGGAGTGAAATCACATCTGTCCCCAAAAGCAGCACTTTCGCCCTCTCAAGTCCAGGAGACCTCCAGGCCTGCACAGCAGTTTGGGATTTCGTGGTTTCTGCAGGTTTCTCATACTCTGTGGTTTATCTGAAGTACAAAGATGCTGTGTGTTTGAAGAACACAACTTAGAGTCCTAAGAACAAAGGTGAGGTGGGGAGGGGGATGCTATAGCCCACTGAAAACCCCTCTTCTCTAGATAGCTCTTAGGACAGCCCTCAAACGACTCCTATGAGGTCTCCAACTGTTAACTGTTTATGGGTATTAGACATTTTGTTATGATGATGGTGGTGATGGAGCTGAGAGGAAATAAACATCAGAATGGACAGCAAATCCATGGTGATCTGACCTCCCTTCAACGGAACTGGAATCAGGCACAGTTTAGGAGGTGAAGTCTTCCTTAGGATGAACACACACCCTGAAAGGCTGTGTGATTGGATGGACTGGAGTCCAAGAGGCAGAGTAAAGTTTTATTAGAGTGCTAAATGTCTATACCACAGCCGCGAGCTTCCCACCCAGTCTCCTGTGGTGCATTTGGCTTGTTGAAACTGGACGAAGGGGTTGTCAAAAAAAAAACAAAACCCAGAGCAAATATCTGATGTGGTCTTGTGGGGACTTGCTCAACCACTGGGTGATCAGAGACATTTCTCTACTTGGCTTCCAATGGGAGAGGAGGACCTGGAGATAGCATCCATGACAGGCTGATGGATCCTTTTTGTGAAAGTGGGATGTATCCTTTTTGGCTGAGATGATCAGACCACAGAAGCCATTCGTGCAAACACGCAGGAAAAGACCCAGAAGTGAGCAAACGAAAGACCATGTGGACATGGGTTTTCATGATCTGGGCTCCCCTGGTCTTTCTACATTATCTCCTATAAGATGCCCGGAGAGATTGTGAACTCCAAACATCCTCAAACTTGAAATATCCTAACAAGAACAGAATTTGCTCCTACTACTCAAATGGAAATTTCCCAAGCATCTGTTTCATTAAATTGCCACCGCAAGGGATAAATGGGTCACCAAGCTGTGCCTACATTCATTATATTTTCATCTTGCATCTTTCTAATGTGATTACTGTGCAAAGACCCAGACAGTGTCTGCGGGCAGCGTCACTGTGTCCTCTAAAATTCCTTGTGTTCTGCTTACCAGCCATATGCTGAGAAGTGACACCTTCTATCACAAGTGACATTCTCCTGTGGCACATCTTTCAGCTCTGAAGACACGATGGTTGAATGGCTACTGCAGTGTGGGCACGATGGGAGGCAACCACCATGTCTGTCACCACACTCACTGTAGGGTGCTTTTGGAGGCATGAGGGGCATGCAGATGGCTGGAATCTGAGGACCAGCCAAGCGATGACCAGGTGGTGTGTCGTGACTGCTGGTCGCCTCTCAGACTTTTAGTCCTAGGAGCACAGTGAGGCTGGAAGCAGGCAGGCAAAGCCATCTGTGGGGACCCTGCTTTCTGCTGTTTGCAAGGACAGGGCAGTTCAGTATGACTAGGATGAGCTCTTTTCCACAGAAGTCTCACCGGCTAAGAGCAGGGTGTGGATATTTTGGTCAGTAGGACTATAAGTCAGTATATTTCCAGTTGGGATACACATAAGTCTGTGAGCCTAGTGGCTTTCTTGGCTGTGGATTCTGCTCTTTCCTGGTTCCATGGGCTCTGTTTCTGCCTGCTTTTTTCTGGCCACAGTCCCTGCCTGCAGGTGGGACTGAATGATGCCAGTTCTTTGGGTGCACAGACTTCTGTCCAGCTCTCTCCTCACGTTTCTCGGCAGGTGGGAAGCATGTTTGTCCCAAACTTAGCTTCTGGGAGGGTCAGTTTCAGTCCTGTCCCTTCCTGGTCGTGTCCCATGGGCAAATTATTTAATCCCTTCAGGTTTCTGTGTCTTCACTTGTCATTTGGGAATAACACTAGAACCCATTGGTGGTGATGTGGGGATACATGATATAACCCACTGAGAGAAGTGAATCTCTCACTAAACCATTAACGAAACACTCTGCTCTTTAATTCTCTTCCATCTGCTATTCACTGTCATATGGTCACCATCCAATGCATGGCTGTTTTACATTTGCTTGTTTGTTTTTTTAAACCTATATAAATAAACCTCTATTGCCTGGCTGTTTAATCTGACTAAATTCTTGGCAGTAGCTACCTCAAGATACAAGAAATTGTTCTCACCACCAAATAATTAACTCCTAAATGTCACCCTTAAGCAATTCAGTGCTACCATTGAAATGCAAATGATCCTTCTAAGAACTTGGAGCTTTTATCTCACAGATTTTGTTGTTGTTGTTGTCCTTAACCGGAGAAGCTTTAAAAATACATTTTCTGTCCATTTCTGGCAAGGCTCCTTTGAACTAAAATGAAAACTCAAGTCTTATGTTACACTATCTAGGCTATTTTTTAAAAAAATGCCCAACAGACGAAGGAAAGAATGTGACAACAGTGGAATTTTAAAATCAAAAGAGATTCAAGAGACACATGGGTCACTCTCCAGCAAAGGAGAACACCCTTAAGGCCATAACTCATGAGCCTGCTGGCACATTGGACTCATCTGGGGACCTCTTTAAAGTCCCCATGCCCAGGCTGTACCCCAGACTTGTTAGCGTTTTGATATTTTATAAGGTCCAGGTGATGCTGTGGGGCGCACACTGCCAACCAGTGCTTCAGAGGGATCTCTGCTGCTGAGTACTCCATCCTTGATGAAGGATCCAGCCGCAAGGAGCTCCCCACCTGTGAGCTGCCGGAACAAAGTACCATAGACTGGTGGCTTATAAACAACAGAATTTTCACTCTCATAGTTCAGGAAGCTGGAGGTAGGTGCCAGAACAACTGGGTTCTGGTGAGGGGCCTTGATATGGTTTGGATGGTCGTCCCCTCCAATCTCATCTTGAAATGTGACCACCAATGTTGGAGGTGAGACCTGTATTTGGGTCATGGGGGCAGATCCCCCATGAGGGCATGGTGCCCTTCCGACTGTAATGAGTGTTTACTCATCAGTTCACATGAGAGCTGATGGCTTAAAAGAGGCTGACACTCTTCCCTCTCTCTCATTTCTGCTCTTGTGTTGCGATATGCTTGCCTTCTGCCGTGAGTTAAAGCTTCTTGAGGCCTCATCAGAAGATCAGCAGATGCCAGTGCTATACAGAACTGGGAATCAATTAAATCTTTATTCTTTATAAATTATTCAACCTCTGGTATTTCTTTTTTTTAAGTGAGAAAGCAGGATTTATTGAAAAGACAGAAAAGCTCCCACAGTTGGAGGGAACCCGAGGGGATTGCCCCTCTGTATTTCTTTAGCAACACAAACAGATTCATTGTGTTCTCACATGGAAGAAGGAAAAAGTGAGCTCTCGGATCTTTTTATTTTCAGTAAGGGTACTAATCCCATTAGTGAGAGCTCCATCCCCATTTGCTACCTACCACGAAGGCCTCCTTCCAAATACCATCACACTAGTGATTCAATTTCAACAAGGATGCTCTTTTTGGGGGGGGGGTGTACTGAGGCAGGGTAGCTAGCACAGGTTAGACATAGATAAATTTCCCATAGGTAGGTTTTAGGAAGGGCTCAGATATTTTTAAACTTACATTTTACTGCAGGTCAAGCTGGCAGTCTACCCCATCCTCAGAAAATCAAAAGAAAACCCTGTCAGATGTTAAGACTATGACAGCCTAACCTTTCAATTCATGGTTTAGCATAATAATCACTAAGAAACTTTCAGGTTCCCTAAGACCCAAGACCATCCCTTTGGTTAGTTAACCAAAGCCACAGAAATGATAATAAGACCACCTTGTGGCTCAGGAATTTGAGAATTGAAATGTCTGGCAGGTTTCCAGCAAAAGACAATTGTGGTCAGAAAATGACCACCCCCTCTCCTCTCCTCCCATCAGGAGCCCGGAGATGTCAATCTCCAGAGAGACAATTACCTAAGCTCCACCATCTTTATCATGTCAATCATTGTGAAGGTATATCAGGTCTGTTGTAATGAGCAAAAGGTGCAGTTTCTCTCACCCACGTCAGCTCTGGCATGTTTCTGTTTATTTTCCTGTTTCTTTCTTTCTTTTTTTTTCTGAGTAGGTGTCTCAGTCTGTCACCCAGACTGGAGTGTAGTGGCATGTGCCCAGCCACCGCTGCCTTGGACCTGCTGGGCTCTGGAGATCCTTCCGCCTCAACTTTCCAAGTAGCTGGAACTACAGGCGTGCGCTACCATGCCTGACTGATTTTTGAATTATTGTAGAGATGAGGTCTCACCAAGTTGCCCAGGTAGGTCTCGAATCTGCGGACTCAGGCCATCCACTCACTTCAGCCTTCCAAAGTCCTGGGATCACAGGCCCGTTTCTTTCTCTAATAATCTTTGTTTTAAAACTTTGCTGGCTGCTCTAAAATTCATTTTAGAAATGAACCAAAGAACCCACAAGTTTTGTGCTGCACCCCACCCAGCAAAACAAACAAACATTTTGCCTATGACAGTTAATAAACCTTAGAGGCTGCCTATGGAGAATGGGAAGACTGTAATCCGTACACGAGGTAGGACACACCTAGGGGTTGGTCACCCCAGACTCCAGTCAATGCATATCTTGTGGAAATGCAGATTAGGAGTCGCACATATTGTGATTTATGAAGAAAAACTAGAATCGCACATATGTATATCCTTGATTTTACATGTGGGCAAATAATTTGAAAATTTAAAGCAAAGGAGCAAAATAATGCACTGTGCTTGTGAGTCTTGTGGTCTGTGATGCATATCTGCAGCGTGGAGCTGCTGCACTGTCTGGAGAGGAGGAAGTTGGGAGAGTGATGTCTACAAAGGATGGAGACAAAGATGGGAAGAGGATCAGGAGGAAGACAAAATGGCGTTGAGACAGAGGCCAGGCGTCACCGACACTCTGAATTTTGTACTCTTGGTGGTATCTACATTTTTCTCTTCTTACCAATTAAACCTGATTGGAAAGAGTCAGACATCTGCCCCAAATCCTACCATGACCTTTTTTATCTGGCTGTGATCCCCCAGAACTGGGTACATGAAGGAAATGGGAAGCTCCCTGTTCTGATCACAAGAAAGGCAGATGAGTTTGGTCAGCACCGACCCTGAGGGGAAGACCCGCTGGGCCATGGTTTGCACTGGGAGGGGAGACAGAAGTTGCAGGTCGGAATTTGCTATGTCAACTGGTGTTGGAAAGGCTTCAGCCAGAGGGTGCTTCCTTTGACTTACCCAAAGAGAACACCACCCTCCCCCCAGTTGACCTCTGAGGGGGTTACTGACTGAGCGTTAATGGAGTCACGTGCAAATGGGGCAGACTGGAGCAGGGTGGAGCTGGTGTTGGTTTCTTCATGGATGTCAAGATGATAGGGTGGGGGATGGCAGTAGAACTCAGGAGGGTGGCCTTCCCAAGGAGAGTAGGAGAGCCCTATGGCCAGAGTCCAAGGACCAAAGTCAGAGGAAGAACCAGAGGGGACACTGGGCTCTGGAGAAAGGAGAATGGAGTCAGAGATGGGCAGCCAGGGGAGACTGGGTGAGAGGTCATCCCTGGGGCATCTTAGACATTCCGGGTTTGAAGGGAAAAAGTCAATTAATCCTCTTCCTTCCTTTTAAAGATTTGGCATTCTTTTATGATAATAGGTTAAGTAAGAAGTGGGAAGAAAAGGGAAGATTAAAGACAAAAAAGTGGTTGAAAGAAAAAAAGTACAGAAAAGTTATCGTGTATGGGAAGATATGCCGCCAAAGGTTAAAGAGAAACGTCACCCTTGCCGCTATGTTCCAATCTCAAGCCAAGTATCTACTTTCATGTCAGGCTGGCGTTAAAGACTGTGTCAATGGTCACCAGAAAAAATGCCAGCCAGTACCCACTAAAATAGCAACAATGTCTTTAATTTGTCTTTAATATCTTCTTCTGAAAAAATGGTTGGTAATTAAAGACTGTTATAAGCAAAGTGAAGAACTGGCCACTGCATGGGGTCATTTGAACCAAAAATCAGAGAAGAAGCTCTTGCTGGGAGAGTTGCGTTGCTGACCCTCCCTGCTTAGTGAAAGGTGGAAGCCGGGCATCAAATCGTCCTGTCCTGAAAACAGGTCGCTGGCACCCAGCTGTCCCCTGGATGTCTAGAGGCCATGCAGAGTGACATGCACTGGGCACTATGGGCTTGCAGGGGCCGAGGGTCAGCCCCAGGGGCCCTGAATGTTTGGGACTGAGCCCAGATATTCAGGCAGGAAGTGACATGAGGGGCAACTTGATCTGCTGGCGCATGCTGCTTCCCATGTCAGCTTCTGTCGGGAGGCGATTGATAACGTTGGTGCAATCTGGCATGAGAGCTATTTGCCAGTTCTCTTACTCCTCAAGGTCAACACTGATTCTTACCAACACATCTGAGATCAAAAAAGACTTTGTATTCTACGCTTAGGATTGCGACTTTACAGCAAGAGTTCAAAAAGATAATTGGTATTTGCCATCGCGTGGGTAGTGGTAGGAAAAAATAATGACCATGAGGGTCTCAGGCTCCCCATGATAGCTCTCCCCGACCGTGCTCTTGTTGGCTTTTTTTTAAATTTGGAGAATAGTGTGCAGCTGCCACCAGAGCCACTGCCTTGAGTCCAGGCCATCCAGACAGCAGGTTAGATACTTCATTATTGAGGGCACATTCACAACGAATGTAGACAGAGAGCGGGGCGTGAGGGGTGATTTAATAGCAAACTGATCAAGAAGGTGGAGGGTGCACGCTTGGCAGAAGGCATCTTTCAATATCTGACTGGTCTCCTTGGAAACTCATAAAGAAGGGGAATTAAACACACTTGCCCACTGCTCTGGCTATCATCCAATAAAGCTATTGGCGGATGCTTTGTTGTAGTGCCTGCTTCCCTGCAAACGATGTGCAAACAGTGAATAGGATATTGATTGAACTGCAGTGAATTCCCTTCATCGTCTTGAGATCTGTGGACACAAGATAGTGTCTAACATCGTCGCATCAAGGAAAAAGGCTTCCAAGGAGTGCAGGATTCCATGGGAAGAAGTGGCAGGAAGCTGGACAGCAGCTCCCTGGTGTGAAGGACTGTGAGTGTGTGCTTCCAGGTGTGACTTTTCAGAGATGCATGCAGCTATTGTGGCATCAATGGTCTGGTGTCAGCTGGGCATGATGGCTCACACCTGTAATCACAGCACTTTGAGAGGCTGAAGTAGGAGGATTGCTTGAGCACTGAAGTTTGAGACCAGCTAACCATATAACCAAACCTCATCTCTACAGAAAATCAAAAAACATTTAGCCAAGTGTGGTGGCGCACACCTATCATTCCAGCTACTCAGATGATTTAGGTGGAATGATTGCCTGAGCCCAGGAAGTCAGGGCTGTGATGAGTTCTGATTGTGCCACTGTACTCCATCTTGGATGACAGAGTGAGATCCTGACTAAACCCTCCCCCGCCATATACACATACACACACACACAAATTATTCTGATGTCAAGAGGGGGCAGTACCACTTTCATTCTGGCCACCCCTCCTTGACTCTTACTGGGACTGTGCCTCCTCCTATCAAGCCATCCCCAGCTCAGTTCCATGTAAGACAGTGGCCGATTAAAGTGTGGTAAGTACGGGGTGACAGTCATCACTCATTAACTCTGTCATCAGTTCCAACTAGAGGAAGGGAAGCCACCTATTCAGGGTTAGGCTTATGGGACTCAAACCTGTCATGGGCACAGCAGCAGGAGACTTGGACTGGGGCATCTAAACTCGCTGCTTCTTTTCTTCCTCCTTGGCAACATGAAGACAGCAATAATTGTCATGAGTAGTTGAGGACTGACTGGGGTAATGCACTGTCTGCAAAATGGTGGGCATGGGCTAGTTCACAGTGAAAGAGAGAGGCTGCAGTTGTGGTCTGAAGTCTACAGGAAGGGGTGGTTTAATATAATTGAACACAGGTCAGGGGAGGCCGTTTGCGGGTATTTTCTCAATATCCAGGGTGTGCCAAGCACTCACTAACCTCTGAGAAGGCACAGGCACTGCTTAATGACTGTTTATGACCGGGTGGGAAAAGATGTCTTGGGGAAAAACCATGGTGTGCTGGTTTCCTAGGGAACCAAGGGCATAGAACATCAGAAATGGATACTCTCACAGTTCTGGAGCTCAGAAGCCCCCAAACCAGGTGTCAGCTGGATTAGACCCCCTGAGGACTGAGAGGGAGAATCTGCCCTGGGCCTCTGGCTTTCTGGTGTTCCTGGCAATTTGGGGTGCTCCTTGGCTTGTAGATGCGCCACTCCAGTCTCTGCCTCTGTTGTCACGTGGTTTTCACCTCTGTCTTCCTCGCTATCTCTTAGAAGAGTACCTGTCATTGAATGTAGGGCCCAGCCTGATGCAAGATGATCTCATTTGAGATTTTTGCCTTAATTGGATCTGCAAAGGCTCTTATTAGGGTCACATTCTGAGGTTTGAGGTGGAATAACTTCAGAGGAGACATCATTCAACCTGCATGTGGGAAGCCCTGAAGTCATGGCAGAAAAACCATGGATGGTTTCTCAGAGAAGCAGCCTCTCAGCTGAGAGGGAAGCCCAAGGCGGTTGGTGGAGATTGGAAATGATGAGAGCAGGGTGTTCCCAGCAAGGGATACAGAAAGAGCAGAGGCCAGGAGGAGAGGAAGGACGTAGGAGTGAAGCACTATCTGGATAGAACAACTCCTCTCTTTTCACACACACCCCTGGGGAATCTTAGCACAGAGGAGACCTGGAAAGTCTTATTTCTCAGTATCATGGAATTAGAGGTGGTTAGCACCTTTCAACATTTTAGAAATAAGTATAGAATGGTGGCTTTTGCAGGCAGACCGATGAGTTCATGTCTAGGCTGTGCCTGGGGAAAGTCCCTTGATCATTCTGAATCACAATGCAACTCTTCTGCAAAAATGGTGACCTTACACTTCCTGACACATCAGGCTTGTTGGAGGAATGCATGGTATAGTGAAGGAAAGATGACTGCATGTAGCAATAGCTCCATCCCATAGCAGCTTTTATTTAAAAAAATTAAAACTAAGATCCTTTGCAAGAGAATGTTTCCTCCTACATACAACCCGGTCAGAGCGATTACATTTTGCGTTTTTAACTCCATCCCAGGAGCCAATTTCTGAATGACTAATTAATGAACAACAAACAAAAGGGTTATACTAGTGGGTGGAGAGCCTGGTGCACACACGGGTGTGGCTCTGTGAGGGAGGTGTGCTGCTGTGCCCAAGGTCTAACATGGTGATGCTGCTGCTTATGGAAGGAAGAATCCCCTCAGCGATCCTTGGAAACCCAGGCTTTGCACATTCCTTCTGTAGAATGGAATGGACCTTTGTTAGGTCTCATTTTTTTCCCCATATGGTGACATTAACCGTGTCTCTTATGTTTGTTCTGGGGTGGAATCCAGGAGTGTTCTTTTGGTCCATCTGATTTGTGCTGAGAATAGGAGAGGATGATCCCTAGTTCCTGGGAGGATGGGTCCTGTTTTCAAGAACAGTCCTTGCACTGGTCTGGCCTTAAAGAGCCAGTGGTATAGGTTCCTCCTCCCCTAGTCACAGGCCGTGGCCTTGTAGTGTTTGCATGACCCTCGTAGGAGTGGCTTTCTGAAACAGGCCATGGCAGCAAGCAAGGTGGCATCCCCAGCGAAGGCCCTCAACATCAACCATGAAAACCACCATAAGCCAGGTTCGGTGGCTCAGCCTGTAATCCCGCGCCTTGGGAGGCTGAGGTGAGTGGATTGCCTGAGCCCATGGGTTCGAGACCTGCCTAGGCAACTTGGCAAGACCTCATCTCTACAATAAGTCAAAAACTAGCCGGGCGTGGTAGCGTGCGCCTGTAGTTCCAGCTACTTGGAAGGCTGAGGTGGAAGGATCGCCGGAGCCCAGCAGGTCGAGGCTGCGGTGACTGGAAGCGGCCACTGCACTCCAGTCTAGGCGACAGAGTGAGACTCCAACTCAAAAAAAAAAAAAGAAAAGAAAACCACCATAAAGATTCACAAAGCTTGGGAACGTGCTGCCTGGTTTGTTCCCACTGCCTGGTTATGTGGTTGAGATCATACTTCCCCTATTAACTGATGCATATTTTACACTGGACAAAATGTAAAATATTACAGCTTCATGATAAATGCTTTCCTGGTCGGAATTGCATTACATGGAAGTATTTTATTTTAGAATTTCTCGCTGGCCTTGGAACTATTTAAAAGGACAGGATTGAAGCCACAACAAGTGATGCCTCCTGCTTTGCTCTTTTTTTCTCAAGATTGCTTTAGTTATTCAGCCTCTTTTGTGATTCTACATGGATTTTAGGATTTTTTTTCTATTTCTGTGAAACATGCCATTGGAATTTTGATAAGGATTACATTGAATCTGTAGATGATTTGGGGTGGCATGGACATTTTAACAATATTAATTCCTCTAATCCATGAGCATGAGTTATTTTTTCACTTACATGTGTCATGTATCATTTTTTTGGTCAATGTTTTATAGGTTGCAGTGCAAAGGTCTATTATCTTCTTGGTTAAATTTATTCCTGAGTATTTTATTCTTTTTGATGATATTGTAAATAGGACTGTTTTCCTGATTTCTTTTTCAAATAGTGTGACATTAATTTATAGAAATGCAACTGAATTTTGTGTGTTGATTTTGTATCTTGCAATATTACTGAATTTATTTATTATTTTTAACGTTTATTGGTGAGTCTTTCATCTTTTTTATTTTTATTTTTTAAAGTTGTTGGGTACAAGTCAGGATTGGGTTCATAAGTTTAGGTACACGTAAAGCTTTGGGTCTTCCATCGGACCTCACTTCGCTTGAATTAAGATAAGGTACCCTTGTTGATGTTATGTGCCCTCCTCCTCCCTCCCCTGGCAATGTCTCTCTACTGCCAACCCTTTTATTTGTAGTATTATGATAGGTGCTCGGGGTCCACTCATGGGTGAGAATGCATGGTACTCAGTTTTTTGTTTCTGTGAAGATCACTGAGAAAGATAGACTCCAAAACCATCCAAGTTGCTGTGAAGTCCATAGTTTTGTCCTTATTTATGTCTGTGTAATATTCCATCATGTATATGTGCCACATTTTTTTAATCCAATCCAATTTTAATGGGCAGCATGGTTGGTTCCATATTTTTGCTATTGTGAATAGTGCTGCAATAAACATACATGTACAGGTATCTTTTTTGCAGAATGATTTGAGTTCCTCCAGGTATATTCCCAGAAGGGGGATTGCTGGGTCATATGGAAGATCAATTTCTAACTCTTTTAGAAATTGTCACACTGTTTTCCATAGAGGTTGAATTAGTTTGCACTGCTACCAACAGTACAGAAGCGTTCCCTTTTTTCTGCATCCTCATTAGCATCTGTTGTTTTTTCTTCTATTAATGATGGCCATTCTTACTGGAGTTAGGTGGTCAAAATGTGATTTTGATTAGCATTTTTCTGAATTCATGAGGCTGAGTATTTCTTCATGTGTCTGTTGGCTGCTCAGATATATTCTTTTGAGAAATGTCTATTAATGTCTTTTGCCTATTTTTTAATGGGCTCTTTGGTTTTTCTTCTTTTGGTATGTTTGAGCTTCTTGTAGATCCTGGATGTTAGCCCTTTGTCAGATATACAGTTGGCAAATTTTTTACCATTCTGTGAGCTATCTTCCCACTCCCTTGATGGTTTCTTTTGCTTTGCAGAAATTTTTCGGTTTGATGAGGTCCCACATCATCCACGATAAACCCACAGTCAACATATTACTAAATGGACAGAAATTGGAAACATTTCTCCTGAAAACTGGAGTAAGACAAGGTTTCCCACTCTCACCCTTCCTGTTCAGCTTAGCATTGGAAATCTTAGCTAGAGCAATCAAACAAGAGAAGGATATCAGGGGTATCCAAATAGGCAAAGAGGAATTTAAGCTATCCCTCTTGTGGACAATATGATCCTATACTTGCAAAGCCCAAGGGAATCTGTCAAAAACCTTCTTGCACTGATAAAGGACTTTGGCAAAGTCTTAGGGTATAAGATCAACGTGCAAAAGACAGTCACATTTTTATACACCTACAACAAATAGGCAGAGAACCAAATAAAAAGTGCAATTCCATTCACAATAACCACAAAAAAATATGAAATACTTTGGTATCTTCCTCCCAAAGAAGCAAAAGTCTTTTACAATGAAAACTACAAAACACTGCTCAAAGAAATCAAAGGAGACACAAACAAATGGAAAAATATTCCATGATCATGGATTGGAAGAATCAACATTGTTAAGATGTTCATTAATTTCCCCGCATCTTCTCCAGCATCTGTTGTTTTTTGAGTTATTGATGATGGTCATCTGGTTGGAGTTAGGTGATATCTCAGTGTAGTTTTAATTTGCATTTCTTTGATGATTAGTGAGACTGAGCGTTTTTTAATGTGTCTGTTCACTGCTCATATGCCTTCTTTTGAGAAGTGTCTATTCATATCTTTTGCCCACTTTTTAATAGGGTTGCTTGTTTTTTTCTTTTCAGCATATTAGAGTTCCTTGTAGATCCTAGATGTCAGGTCTTGGTCAGATATTGGCAATATTTTTTCCCAGTCTGTGGGTTGTCTCCCCACTCTCTTGATGGTTTCTTTGGCTTTGCAGAAGCTTTTCAGTTTGATGAGGTCCCACTTGTCTATCTTATCTCCTATGACATGGGCACTTGAGGTTTTGATCAGGAATTGGTTGCCAGTTACAATTTCCATAAGGATATCTCCTGTATTTTCTAAGGTTCTTATAGTTTGAGGTTTTACATTTAGGTCTTTGATTCATTTAGAGTTGATTTTTGTTTATGGTGATAAGTAAAGGTCTTGTTTAAATCTTCTGCACATGGCCAGCCAGTTTTCCCAGCCCAATTTACTGAATAAGTTCTCCCCCCTCCACCCCAGTGGTTGTTGGTAGAGGATTTGTCGAAGATGAGTTGGCGGAGAAATTGAGGTTTTGCTTCTGGAAGCTCTATTCTGTTTCCATTGGTCTATATACCTGTTCTTGTACCAATACCAGGCTATTTTGATTATTACACTGTTGGTGGGAATGAAAACAAGTACCATTTCTTTGGAAAACAGTGTGACGATTCCTAAAAGACCTCAAATGATCCTCCCATACAACCCAGCAATTCCCCTTCTGGGTATATACCTGGAGGAACACAAATCATTCTACAAAAAAGATACCTGGTCACGCATGCTTATTGCAGCACTATTCACAATAGCAAAAACATGGAACCAACTATGCTGCCCATCGAAAGTAGACTGAATTTAAAAAATGTAATACATATTCATGATGGACTATTACATAGCCATAAAGAAGGACAAAATTATGAACTTCACAGCAACTTGGATGGATTTAGAGTCTGTAATACTCAGTGATCTATCACAGAAACAAAGAACTGAGTACCATGTTCTCAATCATAAGCAGACCCTGAACAATTATCAAAATACTATAAGAAAGGGATTGGCAGTAGTAGGAAAATGCCAGGGGAGGGGGTGGGGGTGGGTGCACACTTAATCAATACGAGTACCCGATCTCAAACCAGGTGAAGTGAGGAGCAAAGTGAGGCCCAAACTTTACCTGTACAATGACCGTTTGTATACCTAACCCTGAATGGTACTTCACATCTTTAAAATAAAAATAAAAAAAGATGTCCATTTTACCCTAGGTAATCTACAAATTCAATGCAATACCCATTAAATTGCCATCATCATTCTTATCAAACCTGGAAACAACAATAAAGAAATTCATATGGAAGCAAAAAAACAAAAACAAAAACAAAAAACCAACCATTAATAGCCAAAAAATCCTCAGCAAAACAAACAAAGTGGAAACTATAACACTTTCAGACTTTAAACTTTATTATAAGGCTATAATATCAAAACAGCCTGGTATTGGTACAAGATCAAGTGCATAGACCAATAGAAACAGAATAGAGATTCCAGAAGCAAAACCTCAATTTCTCAACCAACTCACCTTTGACAAAGCCTCCACCAACAACCACTGGGGAGAGGAGAAACTATTTAGGAAACGGTGCTGGGAAAACTGGCTGATGACATGCAGAAGAATGAAACAGGACCCCTACCTATCACCATGCACAAAAATTAACTCCAAATGGATGAAAGACCTAGACGCCAAACCTTAAGCTATCTTAGAAAACTCCCTTAGGGAAATTGGAATAGGCAACCAATTCCTGTTCAAAACTCCAGATGCCCATACCATAAGAGATAAAAGAGTCTTTCTTCTTTTTTAATATATACAAAACTATGGTAATACAAAAGTATAGTACTGGAATGAAAACAAACACATAGATTAATGGACAGAGTAGAGAGCCTAGAAATAAGCCAAAGCCTATATGGTCAACTAATTTTCAACAAAGACACCAAGAATACACAGTGGGAAAGGCTAGACTCTTCAATAAATAGTGTTGAGAAAACTGAAAATCCATAAGCAGGATGGATCCTTTTCCTTTGTCAAATACAAAAATCAACTTAAAATGTATTAAAAACTTAACCATAAGCCTTGAAACCATAAAAATCCTTGTAGAAAGTATAGAGGAGAAACTCATTGTCATAGATCTTGGTAATTTTTTGGATCCGACACCAAAAACACAGGCAACAGAAATAAAAACAGATGAACGAGACTACATCAAACTGAAAAAGTTTTCACACCATAAAGGAAACAATCAACAAAACGAAAAAGCAGCCTATGGAATAGGAGAAAATACTTGTAAACAACACAGACAATAAGGGACTAATATTTAAAATATATTTTAAAAACTCATAAAACTCACTGGCAAAAACCAAATAAACTGATCAAAAAAGAACAAAAGACATAAATAGACATTTTTCAAAAGAAAATGTACAAATGGCTAATGGGTATGTAAAAAATGCACAATACTAATCATTAGAAGAAAGCAAGTAAAAACCGCAATGGAGTATCACCTCACACCTGTTAGTCTGTCATAAAAAAGATGGAAGATAACAAGTGTCGGTGCGGATGTGGGGAAATGAAAACACACACTGTTGATGGGAGTGCAAATCGGGACAGTCATTATAGAAAACAGTATGGAGATTCTTTTTCTTTTTTTTTTTGAGTTGGAGTCTCACTCTGTTGCCCAGACTGGAGTGCAGTGGTAAGCTCACGGCTACCGTGGCCTCATCCTGCTGGGTTCAGGCGATCCTTCCACCTCAGCCTTCCGAGTAGCTGGAGCTATAGGTGCACACAACCATGCATGACTGATAAGATTTTTTGTCAGTAAAGTAAAAATAGAACTGCCATCTAAAATAGCAATCCCACTTGTGAGTACAAACAACCTAAGTGTTCAACAGATGAATTGATAAAGGAAATGTGATGTGTGTGTGTAAAAAATGAAATATTATGCAGCTTTTCAAAAGAAGGAAATTCTGCCATTTCAACACCACAGATGAAACTTGAGAGCATTATTCTAAGTAAAATAAGCCAGGCAAAGAAAGACAAATACTGCATGATTTCATTTATATGCGGAATCTTAAAAAAAAAAAAAGTAGAACTCAGTAACAGAGTAAAGCAGTGGTTCCGGGGACTAGAATGTGGAGGAAAAAGAGATGTTGGTCAAAGGGTGAAAACTTCAGTTATCAAATGGGTAAGTACTAGAAACTTGAAATAGATCATAGTGACCATAGTTCATCAGAGTGTATCATATACTTGAAATTTAGCAAACAAATAGATCTCAAGTGTTCTCAGCACACAAAAAAGTGATAGTCGTCTGAGGTACTGGAGATATTAATCAAAACAAACAAACAAAAAAGCAGCAGTGAGAATCATTCTTTTTTTTTTTTGAGTTGAATTCTCACTCTTGTCGCCCAGGCTGGAATGCAGTGTCACGCTCACAGCCACCACAGCCTCAACCTGTTGGGCTTAGGAGATCCTTCTGCCATAGCCTTCCAAGTAGCTGGAACTACAGACATGCACCACCATGCCTGGCTAGTTTTTTTGTGTGATTTATTGTAGAGACAAGGTCTCACCGAGTTGCCCAGGCCAGGCTCAGGCAATCCTCTCATCTTGGTCTCCCAAAGTGCTGGGATGACAGGCTGAGCCACCGTACCCGGCCGAGAATTATTCTTTACAAGGGATTGCCTAAAAGATGGCATCCCCCCAGTGCTCCTACAGATGTGTGTTACCTGCCTTTGTTCTATTACTGACTGGGAGCACCAAGTGTCATGGCTTGTTCTATTAAATTTCCATGGACGCTTTAGAAACTTCTGATGTTGCTTTGTACTTTTCAAGGTCTATGAAGACTAATGTTGTGATTATTTTTAATCCTGTCATTTTCTGAATATAGAAGCCTTTTTAATATTATAAAGAACACATTCTTTTTCTCTGACTAATACAAAAACTCAAAACCAATAAATAATACTCAGATTAAAATAGCCATGCATTGGAAATAACTATCAAAAACCTTTTTATGTACTTCATGAGTCTAAAAAGAAATCATTATAAAACTTGAGAAATTTGGAACAAAATTATAATAGAAATGTTATATACTAAAACTTCATTGATTCAGTTTAAGATATTCCTATAGGAAACTTTATTGTCGCAAACCTAGATATAATACAAGAAGAAAAATGAAAGATTAATGAACCAAGCATTGAGTTCAAATTAGAGAAAAGAAATAGTGGCACAAACTAAATGGAGGAAATAATAAAAATAAGACAAGAAATTAATGAGACATACAAAAAATACCCTTAGAAAAGGGAACTAGTGATTATGAAATGCTAGTGCTTTGTAAAGAACATTTGAACACTGGCTAATTTCAGATAAAGACAATCAAAGACAGATATAAAGTAAACTGGAATAAAAATGGAGACAGAGATGGAATAGAACTTAAAAATTATAAGGCAATATCAAGAAAAAATTTTGTGAATGGCAATCTTTGAAAATAAATTTCCAAAGCTGACACAAGAAAAAAACAAAACCTATGTAAGTTCTAAATTTAATTTTCAAAACTACCTACAAAAGGTGTACCAAAGACTGATGTCTTTGCTGGCAACATTACCAAACTTTTGCAAATTAGAAAATTCCTGTAATGTACAAATTGTTCCAGAAAAAACAAAAAACAGGAATACGTATCAATACATGAGGCTAGGATAATTCTTTAAACTAGACAAGGACAGAGTTGGCAAGGAAAGTAAAGGGCAGTCTCAGCAAGGGTCATAGATGGAAACATCTTCAAATAATATGAGTGAAACAGACTCAGTAATGAGTAAATTTCAATGATAAATATCACAAATACATCAAATATTTAAAAGCACATATACACACACACATATTACTTGGTAAAATGCATTTAGATACATATTATACATGCGTATGTATAGAGATAGATATATAGATATATGTATCCTCAGCAGAGCATATTACAGAATTGTAAACATTAGAAGATTTTGACTATACCGGTATAAATTATTCTGTTTTGAAACAATCTAAATTTCTATCAGTAAGGAAACTGCTGAAGAAATGAAAATGCATCCACGGGAGGGAATTTGTATGGAATAGTCAAGATGAATAACTTATAGTAACATAGATTTATATGAATTTATCTAAAAAAGAATTTTAAAATTGTTTTCTGTCCTATTGAAATGGAACAACATGTTGCAAAGGAGAACATTTTAAATATTTTGCTGTTCATGTAAATTTAATGTCATGCAAACCACTCTATTATTTATGTATATAAATATATACGAAAACATTTGAATGCTAGGAATGGTAAACATAAATTTCAGAAAATAATGACTTTTGTGCATGAGATCAGAGAGCAGATATAAAAGTAGGTATTAAATATGTTGCTTTTAAAAAATTGGAATAATTACGCTACCTAGTTGATTTTTCAGTCTTTTGTAAAAGCGTAATGTCTGAGTGGGTGTTTGTTATCCTTTTTCCTGTTTTTGTATACTGATATTTCAATATTTAATAAAGAGAATTATTAAAAGTTCACACATGTTTGGATTAACTTTACTTTTGTAAAAGGGTAGTCATTGAGCTGTTTGACTAACATGATTATTTGTCATGTTGATTGTTGTTGAGTATAAACAATTGGTAAAAAGTAGATCTGCAATGGCCTTAACCAGCTGTGTCAATACCACATCGCATCCCTCATCCCTGACCCGGGGTACAGTAGATGCACCGTTAGGGTACTTGGGTAATGGCTTCATGGACTCTGCTGGTCTTGGTAGAACATGACTTTACCTGGGATGGACAGTGCGTATCCTGTGTATCTTGTACTCCTTCCCTTCTTCCTTACCTTTAAATTATAACCTCAGAAAAGTCTAGATTAAAGTCAGAGGTTTTAGGTTTTTGTCCCAACCCTTCTTCACTTTCAAAACTGGAATCCTTCTCCATTTCTGGGCACACTCATGTTGTTTCTGTGAAGACCTTGAGGCGTGCAAGGCCGTTCAGGAGCAGGGCTGGCCTTGGAGGCCACAGGCTGCAGGGCCTTCTTGTTAAGAGTTCCTCTCTTAAATTAATCGCTGTGTTGTCGTTGTTTTCTGTTTCATTGATTGTTATCTGAGTACCCCAACCTAGCCCTCGTGGTTGTTAATTGTGTAAAGTGAAAACAGATATAAGAATATGCGAACACAAAAAAGTCCTAGCTTTTGGGAAAAAAGTTCTACTAAGATTTCCATGTTCCTAAACCATAAGCAAAGCTATATAATTGACAAATTGTCACAGTTATGGTGATAAGAGAAAAATTATATTAAAAATGTAATTTAAATGCCAGGCTCAGTGGCTCAGTGGCTGTAATTTCGTGCTTTGGGAGGCTGAGGTGAGTGGATTGCCTGAGCCTGAGGGTTTGAGACCTGCCTGGGCAACTTGGCGAGACCTCATCTCTACAATAAATAAAAAATTAGCCAGGTGTGGTAGCGTACGCCTGTAGTTCCAGCTACTTGGAAGGCTGAGGAAGAAGCATCGCCAGAGCCCAGCAGGAAGCGGCCACTGCACTCCAGTCTGGGCGATAAGAGTGAGACTCCAACTCAAAAAAAAAAGTAATTTAAATGTTTCTTTGTGGGTTTTGATGCCAGGTTTCTGGAGACCAAGAAGAAAATAATCTTGTCAGTAAAAAAATCGGAGACATTTTTCTTTTGAGAAGATAGACCAAAGTATACTCCACACCCTGAATAACGAGTGACAGCAGGCATGAACTGAAACAATTTGTTTAGACTCTAGGGTAATTAGGAAGTCATTTATTGATGACTCAGTATTATGTGTAGGTGAACATTGTTGGTTTTTTTTTTAAATAAAGCAATTATATCATGCCGGTAACTTTGTCATCTCATTTGTTCAGAATGCCATTTGTATTCCTTTTACTCTTGTGTACTGCATGTGACATAGTCCCTAATTGTATTAGCCCTGTTAAAATGTTAAGATGAGTTGTAAAAGCCAACTGCAAAATCAAGTGTGTTTTTCTTCTTATGGGAATAGTAATAACGAAATGTGGATTCACCCTGCACCCAGATTACTTTGGTTTGCTTAAGTTCAAAGTTCAAAACAGGTATGTGAGAGCTCATGACTTCTTGAGGGAGTGCTTTGCAGGGAGAACTGGAAAGAAGAGAGTGAAGAAGAACGCAGAAAAGTGCCCATCAAACGTGTGGTCACAGGCAAAGTCCAGCTGTGGTCTGATCCCAGAGTGGAGACTCTGGGTAGAAATCAGCTATGGAGTTGTACCCCACTGAATGTTCCCTTGTATCAATCACTCAACAGAGTGAGCCACACTTGTCTAGGGATTGTGTAACTTCTCCCGTGATGCAGTTCAAATTAGCCAAGGACAGTTCTTTGGAGACCTGGGGTAGCTGTGACCTAACAGCCACCACACACAACAGCTGGGGGTGGCGTGCCAGCCTAGTAAAGACAAACCAGGCAGGGCACCACAGTGACTATGACACAGTATCCCATACAGAGCTCAAGTCTACTGATTTCTTACACTGACTTCATACTGCATGTGATTTCATGGTCACAAGTCTTGGGGAAACTTATACTCATCACTGTCATAGATGCCTGAGGCCATAACTGAAAATGTTTCTCTCTACAGCCCACACTAAATTTCTCCCACTCTTTTTCTTCTTTTTGAGTTGCAGTCTTACTCCATCACCCAGGCTGGAGTGTAGTGGCACGCTCATAGCCACTCCAGCATCAGCCTGCTGGGCTCCGATGATCCTTCTGCCTCAGCCTTCCAAGTAGCCAGAACTACAGGTGTGCGCTACCGTGCCCAGCTCATTTTTTATTTATTGTAGGGATGAGGCCTTTCCAAGTTGCCCGGATTGGTCTTGAACCTGTGGGCTTAGGCTATCCACTCGCCTAGGCTTCCCAAAGTGTTGGGATTATAGGCTGAGTCACTGAACCTGGCCTCTTCTCACTTCTCACTTTGGTCAGTCTAGGGAATTTGCCTGGTGGGTTGACTCAACTCTCACCCTTGAAGGGTCTGAAACTCCGGTGACCAAATCTTTATCAGGTTCTGGTTTCTGTGTTTTCTTCTTGTTTTTGAAACTGGACGTTGGACAGCAACTGGCACCCAAGTGGATTACCTGAGATCTGTATTATATAGCAGGAGAACTATAATGACCTCATAGCAGTCAGGGGGATTGGCCCTGCCAGGGAAGTAACTACTTCTGTGCCTGCTAATTCTCTAGCACAAGGAACCCACAGGATCAAGCAACAGTCACTACTTCACATTTTGAAGGATTCTTACTATGTTTTCTCTTGGTAGAGGAGCCTCTGGCCACATTGGTCAAAGTGTCAAAAATTGTGGAAATCAGAAATATCAATCCCCCTAGTGGGTCACTGGCAGTGGTAGAGAGTAGGGCCACTCCTAATATTCCCCTTGTTTTCCAGACTCAACAATTGCACCTTTGAGGACAAGACACTACAGGAAGACCACTGGATAAATAAAAATATCCCAAATGGCTCATAGGGCATTATCTCTGGGCTGGAACCTCAACTACACCTTAAAGAGATTGTGTCATTATTACATCAGGCTTCCGGCTTCTGTTGTTGATACATGGTGGAATCCATGGACCCATGATACTATTCCCATGTCCACAATTTCTTTGCCATGGGGGAGTTGCTTGGCCTGGGATGATGTTAACCAAAATCTCATGTCAACCAATCAGCCTCTTCATAAGTTTTTGGTTATGGTGCTGACTGAGGCCTGTGGGCAGGAAAGGCAAACACACCCCAGTATGTTTCAAGCCCCATCAGCATGAATTGTTCTCTATCCAGGATGACAGTGTATGACATAACTTCCCCCCAAATGGTGGGATGGTCTTCAAGGAAGGGTGCATTTTAGACTTGGAATAAGTTTGCATGGCTGACACATTAGACATTTAGCAATGGAAATAGCTAGTTTGGGCTTAGTGAGAATGTGCTTATGCACTTGAGTCTAACCCTAACCCTTACCCTAACCTTTACCCTAACCCTAACCCTAGGGTTAGACTCCAACAAGACAACATGGTTGTTCCATTCTTTTTTTTTTAATCAATATTTTTTATTTTGGTATTGTGGGGTACAGTTAAGGGTTAGGTATACAAATACGTTTTGTTCAGGCACCCTTATTGATAAGGGGTGTCTCCTCATCCCCAGACAGATATTGACTACCGTTGATCCCACCTCCCCCCCGCCATAGTTTGACACTGTAACTCAAGCATCAGGTGCCCAGAGCACAGGCTGGCTGCCATCAGCTGGGTGGGTCATTCTACCCACTGGCTGTGTAAGACTTCTTCCTTAGCAGATGTGGAGTAAAAAGATTTTACATTTTCTCCCATACTCATAGATCCTCACACATCTCTTTCTGACACTCAAATTCCCCATCTTTGGATATTTCTTCTTCTAGGACCCTGGCAAACCAGTTAAACCATTTGCCAATACCCATTAGTTTATATCTATCTCAACCTTGGGTCATTCTTTCAATCAAGTCCTGTGCCTGGTCTAGCTCTGTTTGTCTTCTGGCTTAGAAAATAGGTATCTCTTGAAATGATGTCCAGAAGGCCATCTCACTCTCACACATTGCTTAAGTGACTGATTGTTCTTAGACTGTCATTTCCTCTTATCAAAGTATCATTGGCACTCATCAATTGCTACCCAATTCCATAGTCTTCATAACTGTTATATCTCCCTTATCTCCTCAGTGCCAAAGATCTTGCACAAATCAGAACAGACCTCTCTATGTGAATCTCATCTCAGTTCACTCAGGTCACCGTCTTAGCAGTTTTACTTCTTCTACAAGTCAGTGACCACCAGTACCCACGTACCAACAGTGACAAGGTCATTGCTGTCAATAGGATGGACAGTGATCACACATCAAAATCCAGTTCTTAGAGTCTGCTTCCTAGGTCCAATTCTCTTGCCAACTGTTGTAAGTCAAGTTCCCAAGAAGCAGAGTCTGAGACAGGGATTCAGGTACACATGACTATAGAGGCAACATGCCTCAGGGAAAATTTACAAAAGACAAAGTTGACCCAAGACAGGGGAGGAGGAAGCAAAACAAGGGTGTGGTCTTACAAAAATCCTCCTTTGGTGGCTTAGTCTGTGAGGGCTGCTGTAACAAAGTACCATACACTGGGTGGCTTGTAAACAACTGAAATTTATTTCCCATAGTCCTGGGGTTCGGAAGTTGAAGATCAAGTTGCTGGCAGATTTTGTGTCTGGCAAGGACCTGCTCCCTAATTCATAGATGGCTATTTTTTCCTCAACAGTAATCCCACATTGCAGAAAGGGCAAAGGATTTTTCTAGGGTCTGTTTTATAAGGGCACTAATTTCATTCATGAAAGTATCACCCTTATACCTTAATCACATTGCAAGGGTTCCAGCCCCTAACACCATTACACTGGGGTTAGGTTTCAATATGTGAATTTGGGGGGAACATAAGCATTCAGTCAGTGGTTCTTGGTTCTTGTGGAGGGGGCTCTTGAACGTGGATCATGCCAAGTTGATATCTCTTTGTGTCTGTGATCAGTCTTTAGGACCTCATATCTATAAGCCATTGGCAGTGGGCCACGGGATTGGGGGCCCTAATTTTCTAGATGAGGAGGTATTAGCAGCCAACACTTACAGCAGCTGGTGGGTGGGTGCCAGCCTAGTAGAGGGGATCTGGGTGAGATACCATAGTGTCTACTATACCCACGTTGTTTGGGTGCAAGTCGGACAAACTAATTTATTTCTGTCTAATCTATAAATTGACACATAATAAACTCTCAATAATGTTAGCTTTTATTATTAATATTTGTGTTGGTATTGTTGGTCTTTGCTATTTATTTGATAGGGATTTTCAAACTACTGAGTATGAATCAATCTTTTTTGATAAAAAATATAAAGTGTTTATATGGACTGTTGAATACTTAAAGGCACAACTAATAGCAACAAGGCCAGTTCCCAAATACCTCATATCCATTTGTTCTTTTTTTTTTTTTGAGTTGGAGTCTCACTCTGTCGCCCAGACTGGATTGCAGTGACCGCTTCCGGTGATCCTTCTGCCTCAGCCTTCCAAGTAGCTGGAACTACAGGTGCGTGCTACCAAGCCCAGCTAATTTTTTTATTTATTGTAGAGATGAGGGTTCGCCAAGTTGCCCAGGCGGGTCTCGAACACGCGGGCTCAGGCAATCCACTCACCTCAGCCTCCCAAATGTGCGGGATTACAGACAGAGCCACCGAGCCCGGCTCATTTGTTCTTATAAAATTATACAATTGCTCAATACTCATGCTGAGTGAAATAATGAATAGCCTGTTGAATGAAATGTCTCATTAGCAAAACATAGAAGATAAACATGAGAACCAGCAGCTCTAGTTTATGGGTCAGGAGAACTTGGTTCCATGCCTGGGCCCATACCTGGCTCACTGTAAGATCTTGGGGAGATGACAGCCACCTCCAGTCCCTAGTGGGTTTCATATTGAATGGTGACAGGGAGGGAACTGACATCTATGAGGGTTATCTTGAACTGGTGCTGATCAGTTGTGGGAAACAGAAACTCATTTAAACAGGCTCTAGAAAGGAGAGATTATTTTAATTTTACTGAGTTCATCAAATCCAAAGAACGGCACCCCCAGGAAGTTAGAAGTCAAGTTATCTCCAGGATTTTACCATCAAGCAAGTCTTTTATAGTTCTTTGGAAATATAATTTAAGTTCTCACTCTCTCAGGCTTTTTTGTCTCTTAGTTCAGATCCTCAACAAACAGATTGATTGGCAGCTTCCCAGTCAAGGTCATGGTTCATCAAGATGCTTGGGCCTGCCCAGGTCCAATCCACTGCAGTTGGGAGAAGGCTCATGTGGTGAGCTGGGATGGGAACTAGAAAGAGAAGTTGAGCGTAGTGAGGAAAACGTTTGTTAACAGCTCCGTTTTGAGGATGTGTCACATGCCAGTCATTGGGCTACCTGCTTTCTTTCTGATGATCTCGCTGATGGATATGATGACCTCACTTATAGACATGAGGACTGAAAGAGATCAGGTTAATTCATAGCACTGCAGTTGGCAAGGCAAACCTGGAATAACCCTGCCTTATTTCTTACAGGGTCTACGGGTGAGAGAGATTCTGCCCAACATAGCTCTTTTAAGATTTATCAATGCTAGATTTTTCTTTGAAGTGGGTAGAAATGATTGATTCCCATGCTGCGATGGTAGGTCGTCATCACTCCAGCTTGTGTGAGCAAGGGTTTCTTTTGTGTGCCTCGGAAGCTGGCAGTATTAGTCCATTTTGTGTTGCTATGAAGGAATACCTGAGACTAGGTGATTTATAGAGGAAGGTTCATTTTGTTTCAGAGTTTTCCATGGTTCTGGCATCTGCTCAGCTTCTGGTGAGACCTCAGGAAGCATTAGTTCATTTCTGGGGAAAGACACACAAGGCTGGCATGCCATATGGTGAGAGTGGAAGCAAGAAAGAGAGGAGGAGGGACCAGACTCTTTTAAACAAACAGCTCTAGTCTGAACTCACTCATTAACTTACTCGTTAACTGTGACAGCAAAAATGGCATAAAGTCATTCATGAAAGATCCACACCCACGATGTAGTCACCTCTCACAGGCCCCCTATCCAACAGTGGGGACCATGTTTCAACAGGAGATCTGGGGGGACACGAATCCAAATTACATCACTTCCCTTCTGGCTATGAGTCCTTGCCCACTTCCAGAGTACACTGAGACAGTGCCCCATGTCTCTCCCAAGCTCAAGTTTCCTTCTTGGTTTCCCAGGCAATCTCCCATGCATACAGGAAGCAGTTCTTCCAGCTTTAGCCTGGGGAAAACCAGAACCTGGCAGTTTGAGGACCAGGAAGTGGCGCAGATAAATGTTCAACATGTCTTGAATTAATGACTCTGTGGGTAGCCCCATGGTCGCTCATTACTTTCCCAACTCATGATGCCTCAGACCATGTGGTTATTCTGGAATACTGCTGAGAAGCCTCTATTTTTTTATGACCCTGCTTTATGTGTATATTGTGTAGGGGACTCTTTAGTTCTGTTGGTTTCCTCTGTCAGTATCATTACAATTGGCTTCTAGCATCCAGAGATCCCTCAAGATTCTAGTCATCCAATGGGATCATTTTATTTTCCTTTACTATTAGGCATTTATTCTTTTGTTATGTCTTCTTCAATTGTTAGGATTCAGTAGAGGTGGAGGTAGGTGTGTGTGCTCAACTGTTTTGAGGAGGAAGTCCTGGACGTCGGTCTACATTATTGATACGTACAGGAAACAATGCAGGAAGTTCCACTTTGACATCCACCAACTCTCCTGTGTGTGTGCTGCATTGTCATAACAGAGGTTTTGGGGTTTGTTGGTTTTGGCCTTAGGGGTTGGTGGTTTCCATCCCTCTCATGATACTTTCACTAACAGGGGAGCATCATAGGCACAGCCTCTGCAGAAACGTGACATGAATTTTTGATGGTTACTCTTTTCTTTTCATCTTTTATTAATCAATAGGTTTCTGATTAATAATAGTTTCAAGAAGAAAGGGAGATTCTGCAGCAGGAAAAAAATGATAAGAAAACACAATTTCTCTTTTCTTTCCAAGAACCCTGTACATGTTGAGTGCCATGTTCATTTGGGTAGAGTTCTCCAAATGAGGAACTCATTGATGCATTGGCATGTGACCGAGTAAGAGATATTAGACAGTGGAAGGTAGGTATTGTGTCTTTTAGTCAATAGTAAATTTTATCATGAGTGTAAGTGCTAAAAAAACTCAAATAATATCTCTAACAGCAGCAAGTGAAGCAATATACTTAGAACATCTCACTCAGTTTTGGGTACCGCACTTGTGTTTTGTTTCTTTATCTTCAATTATTGTAAGGTCAGTAGCTCATAATCAGCCCATCAATAGAGTCTTGCTATTGTCTCTTGAAGTTTCTCTATTCTCTTCACAAACTGTCTCTCCTTTCAAAATGACCCACTTCCTTGAATTTTTATAGCAATCAGCTTCTTGAGCCCAGGAGGTGGAGGCTGCAGTGAGCTGTGATGTTGCCACTGCATTCCAGTTGATGAGCCATGTGCATATCTAGGCACTAAAGATTTTTTTAAAAATGTATTTTATTAATTTATTTTTTTGGAGTCAAGATCTTACTCTGTCTCTCAGGCTGGAGGGCAGTGGCGTGATCACGGCTTACTGCAGCCTCCTTAGCTCAAGTGATCCTCCCACCTCAGCCTTCTGAGCAGCTGAGACTACTTGCAACATCATATTCAACTCATTTTTTAATTCTTTGTAGCAAAGAAGTCTCACTGTGTTGCACAGGCTGGTCTCCAACTCCTGAGCTCAAATGATCTTCCTGTCTTGGCCTCCCAAAGTGCCGGGATTACAGGTGAGAGCCACTGTACCTGGCCTAAAAAATGTATTTTAAATTTCTCTTAATCACAGGCTTCCCCACCATCTTTTTTATTTCCTTCCAGTGGATGTGGATGTTGAGGATTGCACTCTTGTTGCAGTCCAGCATGTTTCACTGTCCTTTGTATTTCCTGCAAATTGGCAGCTGAGTCCTGAGATTCCATGAGACTCAATTCTAGGCCTCTAGCAGGCAGAATAAGAAGCCCCAAACACATTCACATCCCTAACACCTGCAAGTGTTGCTTTATATGACAAAAGGGATTCTGCAGATATGATTAAATTGAGGGCTTCAGATTGGGGAGAGTATCCTGAATTATTCAGCTGCACCCAATATAGTCACAATTCTGGAGGTGGAGTCAGAGACAAAGAAGGGAAAGTGAGAACCAAATAAGAGGCAGAATCAGTCAGGTAGCACAGGCATGTGGGCAACCTCTGGGAGCAGGAAAAGGCAAGGACACAGGTTTTCTTCTAGAGCCTCCAGAAGGGAGCACAGCTCTGCCGCCGCCTTGATTTTTGCCCTAGAAGGCCAGGTGCAGTGGCTTACACCTGTAATCCCAGCTACTCAGGAGGTTGAGGCAGGAGGATCACCTGAGCCCAGGAGGCTGATGCTGCAGTAACCGTGATCATGCCATTGGACTCCAGCCAGGTGACAGAGTGAGACTCCGACTCAAAAAAAAAAAAGAAAAGAAAAAGGAAACACCCATTTTAGACTTCTAGCCTTCAGAACTATAAGGAAACAAAGCATGTTTTTTTTAAGTCAAAAAGTCTACAACAGTGTGCTGTACCAGCAACAGGAAACTAACCAATCTCTTTCACCAGGGAAGAGATGGTATGAGCTTTTTTAGCAGGATGCACTTTTTGTCTCTCTTTTTGTGCTGTTAGCTGAGGTTGATGCATAATGACTAGATCTACTAATTCATCGTAGTTGCAAAAAGGCAGTGCTGTCCTTCTTTCATTTCTTGTATAGTTATTATCTGGAATAGTCTACAAAGAGATGGTTCCACTCACACAGGATGGGCAGGATACATGCTCACTCTCTCCCCTTACCAGGTCTTAAGACAATGAATTAGTTTCCTTCCAGCCTCTGCAGGTGACCAAGTCATGTTTGTTTGTTTGTTTGTTTATTATCGAGCCAGAGTCTCACTCTATCGCCCAGGCTGGAGTACTGCAGCATGTTCATGGTTACTGCAACCCTGATCTGTTGGGTCAAGGAAGGCGATGCTTCCGCTTCAGCCTTCTAAGTAGTTGGGAACTATAGGTATGTGTCAACATCCTTGGCTAATTGATTGTAAGGAGGAGATTTTGTCAAGTTGCCCAGGCTGATCTTGAACCCCTAGGCTCAGACAATGCCTCTACCTCCCAAAGTGCCGGGATTACAAGTGTGAGCCACTGTGCTTGGTTATGTTTTTTAGATGCAAGATTTAGTGATGGCTCTGTCCATTTCAATCATGACCCTTACAGAAGATCAAATGGTTCCTTTTTTGGTCAGTGGAAGAATCTCAAGCTCGTTCTGAGTCCCTTTGACACATCTCTAACAGTCATAGTTTCTGGAAATATATTGCTCTCTACAGTGGCAAAAGTTCCCAGCCTCATCTTGTAGGTTTTCTGACCCAGATCTGGAATCTATAATTTTTCCAATAGGTCTTGGTTTCTTTTAGAGGGAAATGAGATTTTGAAGCTATTGCTGAGATGCTGAGGAATGACAAAGCAAATTTACTCAGGATTCTGGTGTATTCTCACACACAATGTAATTGATTAAATATGAAAAAAAGACTTGTCAGACTTTATGTCTTAGAAAAATAATGACTAGCAATTAATTTAATAAAAACAAAACGGAGTTAAATTTCTATTTATCTAAAGAATGATATTAGATCAATTTATATTTCTGAGTTAATAGGATCTAGTCAATTTTTTTAATAGTATGGTTTTGATATTCAATATACACCACCGAGTGTTAGAAACTAAGGAAAGTATATCTTCTTGATCCTGGATTTGCAACAGTTTTCTAACAAATATTTCTGCCTTATTAAAATATCCTGCCTACTGACGAATATTTTACTTCTCTAAAGGAAGTTTAACTACATAAATCCCTATTCTAAAGGCCAAACTCCCTGTCTTCCACATTCATTCACATCTAAATCTCTTAGTTTTGCATTCAAATGCTTCTTTGATTTTATTTTTAGCCACTTTATTTTTCACTTTTTAAGACACCTTTCATACTTCCCAGAATCCTCTCTTTGTTGTTACCTGATGTTGGTGTTGATGACATATGGAGACTTAAAACCACTTCTTATTATCTGGGTAATCCCGGCCAGTGTTCTAACCTGATGGGTCTCCCTTTTCCTCTGGGCATCACATTACTTTTGCAGAGGGCAGGACTGGCATGAGGGTTCAAGAATAGAAAGTGCGTCAGGCACAGGTATTAGCACGGAGGAGGTGTGAGCTGATGTGTATTCCACCATCCCAGCTATGCTCACGCACCCAGAATCTCCTCCAAACCTCTACCAAGACGTTGTCCTTTGCTCAAGTCAAGGCAACTTCCTCTGCTTCATAGGCAGGTGCTGTTCACTCCAGTCAGAAGGACCTGCTGGGTCACACACATGTGTTAGTCTATTCCCTGTGCCAGGATGTAGCACATTATGACTTAACACTGTGTGCTAAATGATGCTCTTGTCCACAGACTCCTGTCCTCAATTTGACTGAAATTTTCTTTGAGGAAAAAAAAATTTGCATTTGCTAAGGGTCCACCATGGAGTTGATATCATGCCTAATGCTCTTCAGACACAGTGAGCGTAGAAGGTGGTGAGGTGAGATGGACAGTGGGCATGAACACGTGTGTGTATACATACACACACACACACATACACACACAGTTTTCAAGACTCTTGAGTGTGTTGGAGAAGCTATTGTGAAGTGATGTAAGAGACATACTTGGGGGGACTTATTTAGTTGGTCAGGGGCACTCCCTCTGAGGACACGTGAATGCTGAGGATGGGGGAGGCACAGGCAGGAGCCAGAGCGGAGCCTTCCAAGCAGAGGAACAGAGGGATCAGCAAAGGCCCTGAAGCAGGAAGGAGCTTGGAGGGCAGTGGGAAAGGAGAGGAACCTGTGTGGCCGCTGTATGAGAATGAGTGGAAAAACGGGCACTTCCTGAGGGCCTGGACCCATGGGAAAGCCTGTGGGCTTGATTCTGAATGGAGTGGAGCTCAGGGGAAGGCAGGAAGCAGGAAGTCCCTCGCTGCTGTGTGGCCATGTGATGAGGGAGAAATATGTAGCCCAGAGACCAGGAAGAAGGTGGGGGCAGTGGCCTGGGTGGCTGTTATGGCACCTGGACCAGTTGTGCTGGGGTGTTGATGCCGAGTGATGGGTTTTAGGATACTGGCCTTGGGTTTGGTGTGCGCATGTGGGTGAATGACACTGTTCACTGAGATGGAAGCCTGTTTTATTCCTTTTTTTTCACCTTTAAATTTTTTATTTTAAAATTGGGAAGTACAATTCAGGGTTAGGGATACAGATATTTGTTGTGCAGGTACCCTTGTTGATGAGGTGTGCCCCCGCTTCCCCAGGCAGTTTCCCACTACTGCCAATCCCATCTCCCCATCCCCCTATACCCCCGCAGTTTCCCGCTACTGTCAGTCCTTTTCTTACAGTATTACAATAGTTGTTCAAGGTCCACTTATGAGTGAGCACATATGAAACTCAGTTCTTTGTTTCTGTGAAAGATAGCTCAGTATTATAGACTCTAATTCCATCCAGGTTGCTGCGAAGTTCATGATTTTGTTCTTCTCTATGGCTGTGTATATTCTATTGTGTATACATACCACATTTTAAAAATTCAGTCCTCTTTTTATAGGCAGCATGGTTGGTTCCATGTTCTTGCTATTGTGAACAATGCTGCAACAAACATACATGTGCAGGTATCTTTTTTTTAGAGTGATATGATTCTTCTGGGTATATTCCCAGTAGCAGGACTGCGGTGTCATATGGAAGGTCAATTTTTAGAACTTTTAGGAATCACCACACTGTTTTCCACAGAGGCTGTACTAGTTTATACTCCCACCAACACTGTAGAAGTGTTCCCTTTTCACCACACCCTCTCTGGCATCTGTTATTTTTTGAGTTATTGATGATGGCCATTCTGACTGGAGTTAGGTGGTATCTCAGTGTAGTTTTAATTTGCATTTCTTTGATGACTAGTGAGACTGAACATTTTTCATGTATCTGTTGTTTGCTCATATGTCTTCTTTTGCGAAGTGTCTATTCATATCTTTTGCCCACTTTGTAATGGGGCTGCTTGTTTTTTTCTTTTCAGCACATTTGAGTTCTTTGTAGATCCTAGATGTTAGGCCTAAGTCAGACATAGAGTTGGCAAACATTTTTTCCCAGTCTGTGGGCTGTCTCCCTGCTCTCATGATGCTTTCCTTGGCTTACAGAAGCTTTTCAGTTTGATAAGATCCCACTTGTCAATCTTATCTCTTATGGCATGGGCACTTTGGTTTTTGATTAGGAATTGGTTTCCAGTTCCAATTTCCATAAGAGTGTCTCCTGCATTTTCTAAGGTTCTTATAGTTTGAGGTTTTACATTTAGATCTCTGATCCATTTAGAGTTGATTTTTGTGTGTGGGGATATTTAGGGGTCCTGTTTCAATCTTCTGCATGTGGTCAGCCAGTTTTCCCAGCACCATTTACTGAATAGGTTCATGTCTCCCCAGTGGTTGGTGGTGGAGACTTTGTCGAAGATGAGTTGATTGAGAAATTGAGGTTTTGCTTCTGGAAGCTCAATTCTATTCCATCGGTCTATATGCTTGTTCTTGTACCAATACCAGGCTGTTTTGATTATTGTAGCTTTATAATAAGGTTTAAAATCTGGGAGTGTGATACCTCCTATTTTGTATTTTTTTGCTGAGGATGTTTTGGCTATTCGTGGTCATTTACATTTCCATATGAATTCCTGTATTGTTGTTTCTAGTTCTGAGAAGAATGTTGCCGGTAATTTGATGGGTATTGCATTAAATCTGTAGATTGCCTTAGGTAGACTGAACATCTTAACAATATTGAATATTCCGTGAGCATATTTTTCCACTTGTTTGTATCATCTTTGATTTCTTTGAGCAGTGTTTTATAGTTTTCATTGTAAAGGTCTTTCACATCTCTGGCTAGGAAGATGCCAAGGTATTTCATTTTTTGGGTGGCTATTTTGAATGGAATTGTGCTTTTTATTTGAGTTTCTGTTTGTTATTATTGGTGTATAGAAATGTGATTGTCTTTTGCACATTTATTTTATACCCTGAGACTTTGCCAAAGTCCTTTATTAGTGCAAGGAGGTTTTTGACAGATTCTCTTGGGTTTTCAAGGTTTAGAATCATGACATCTGCAAAGAGGGATACCTTGATTTCCTCTTTTCCTATTTGGATACCCCTGATTACCTTCTCTTCTCTGATTGCTCTAGCTAGGACTTCAAAAACTATGTTGAACAGGAGAGGCAAGTGTGGGCATTCTTGTCTTGTTCCAGTTTTTGGGGGAAATGGTTCCAATTTTTGTCTGTTTAGGAGTATGCTGACTGTGGGTTTCTCATAGATGGCTCTTACTATTTTGAGGTATGTTCCATCTATGCCTAGATGTTCAAGGGTTTTTATCAAGAAGGAGTGCTGGATTTTTATCAAAAGCATTTTCTGTATCTAATGATATAATCATTTGGTTTTTCATTTTTTATGTCTGTTGATGTATTTAATTATGTTTATGGTCTTACAAATATTGAATGCAGTTTAGTGTCCATGTCTTTGTTGGTTGCGGGGGAACTTTGTTGGTGTTGATATTTGTTTTTATTCCACTGTGGTCTGAGAAGGTACATGGTAAAATTTCAATCTTATGAAATTTGTTTATGCTGATTTATGGCCAAGGATGTGGTTGACCTTAGAGTATGTTCTATGTGATGATAAGTAGAATGTATATTCTGTGGTCATTGGGTGGAGTGTTCTGCAGGTATCAATTAAGTCTATTTAGTCAAGAGTCACACTGAGGTTTTGGATCTCCTTGCTGATTTTTTGTCTTGATGATCTGTCTAGAGTTGTGAGTGGAGTATTAACGTCCCCAACTATGATAGTGTTGGAGTCAATATATTTTTTAAGTTTGCCTAGCAGCTGCTTTAAGAAAGTTGGTACTCCTATGTTGTGTTCATATATGTTTAGGATGGATATTTCTTGTTGATGAATTGACTTTTATCATTATATAGTAACCTTCTATATCTTTTTAAAATTTTTGATAGCTTAAAGAGTATTTTGTCTGATATTAAGATAGCAATTCCTGCTTTCTTTTGAGTTATGTTAACCTGAAATTTTTCTTCCCATCCTCTTACTTTGTGTCTGTGAGTGTTCCTCCTGGTGAGATGAGTCTCTTGGAGATAATATATTTTTACCTCATGATATTTTATCCATTTTGCCATTCTATGTCTTTTCAGTGGTGCATTTATCCATTCACACTCAGGCTAATTATTCAAATATGAGAGTTTATCCCTCTCATGAGGTTCTTTTTTTTTTTTTTTTTTTGAGTTGGAGTCTCACTCTGTCACCCAGACGGCTACTGAAGTCTCAACCTGCTGGGCTCTGGAGATCCTTCTGCCTCAGCCTTCCAAGTAGCTGGAACTACAGGCATGTACTACCACACCTGGCTAATTATTTTTGATTTACTGTAGAGACGAGGTCTTGCCAAGTTGTCTGGATGGTTCTTGAACCTGCTGTCTCAGGAAATTTACTCACCTTGGCATCTCAAAGTGCTGGGATTACAGGCTGAGCCATTGAGCCTGGCTGTCATGAGATTCTTATAGAGTTGTTGTTGTTCTGTTTGTTTGTGGTCTTTCTTTTAATTTTAGGGTTGATTCATGTGTGTTTTCAATCTTTTTCTTGCACTCTTGTGAAGAAGGTTGTTGTTCTTTTTTCCATTTCTTATGTGTTTAATACTTTCTTAAGTGTTTCTTGTAGAGCTGGTCTAGAGGCAGCGTAAGTTCTTAAGGTTTGAATGTCTGGGCAAGATTTCAATTCTCCCTCACTGATGAAGCTTAGCTTAGCTGGGTAGGTTTTTCATGGTTGAAATTGTTTATCTTTGAGAACTTTGAAGATTGGGCTTCAAGTTCTCCTAGCCTGAAGTGCTTCTGTAGATAAATCTACTGCTATTCTAATTGGTCTTCCCCAGTAGGTAGTCTGACCTTTTTCCCTTGCTGCCTTTAGGACTTTTTCTTTTATACCTACTTTGTTTAGTTGGATTACTATGTGTCTAGGAGTTTGTCTTCTCATTTGTTGTATTGTAGGGGTTCTCTGAATCTCTTGTGTTTGAATGGTCATGACACTGATGAGATGAGGGAAGTTTTCTTGAATAATTTCATGGAATGTTTGCTCCAGGGTGGTCTCTGTCTCTCTTTCTGCCTCAGAGAGTCAATTACTCTTAGGTTCAGCCTCTTGAAATAATCGCTTATCTCTTGAAGGTTTTGTTCTAACTTTTCAAGCTTCTTTTCTATGTTTTTGACAATCTGGGTTAGTTCTATATTTTGGTCTTCAAGCGCTGAGATTATTTCTTCTGCTTGGTTAATTTCGCTTTCCATACTTATCAGTTTATTATTTATTTCATTCACAGTATTCTTTATTGCTGTCATCTCAGTTATCATCTCCTTCCTATTTTCCTCTTGTCTCTCCTCAATTCTTTTTGTTCTCTCTATTAATGTCTTGATATCTGGGTTTGTAGTTTGAAACCAGTCATTCTGGAGGCTCTTCATTGTTTGTGTTCTGAAGTCTGTTTTCTCAGTGTCTGACCTCCCAGGGGTCTGTGTGAGACCAGTATTCTTCTTCTGGCTTTTCTTCATTTGTATAGATTTTCTTCCTCCCTTCCCCGCTTTTGTTCAGGGATGGTGGGGTTGCTTTTACTTCTTTTTGCTCAGTCTCCTATTCTTCCTTATGTGGATTCTCTTGCTTTGTTCAATTCTGAAGCTGGTCTGTGGGTAAGGGGCTGTACTTTTTGCAGTTTTGAGATTTAATGGAGGGGAGAGCTGTGATTCAAACTCTATTTGCAGATCTCAGTATCCACCAACAGGTGTATGGGCACCCTGGAACCCACTTCCCATTGCCTTATAATCTGTCCATGAAGTGGCAGTATAGGTTACATCCCTGGAAGCAAAATGAGGCAAGAAAAAGGAAAATAATGGAAAAAGGAAGGTGGGGGAGGAAGACAAGAGGAAGGTGGAGAGAGAGAAGTGTAAGAGGGAAAACAGACAGCCACATCAACTAACAGATGAAAAGAGACACAAAGACAAAAAAGAGTAAAAAAAAACTAAAACATGCAGATAATCATAAACACAGTCCAACAAAAACCTGCCTATTGATGTACTCTTTCCACATACAAACAGGAAGTCTAAAGAATAGAAAAAAAATCAGTGAAAAAACAGAAACAAAGCAAGTACAAAAATGTTATCAAGAACAGAAAGAAACAGAAAAAAAAACTAAAACATAAAACAAACAAAAATGAGCAAAACAAACAGACAGAAAATAAAAATAAAAACAAGGAACCAAACTTGCTCTGAGGTTGTTCCTGTAAGTTCAACATCCTTTCAGCGCTGATCTCTAGCCCCTCCCCTCTGCTCATAGCTTGGGTCAGATGTCCCAGGGCTACTTTGGAAGGAGGGTGGATAAGACCTGGACTCACCTGGCTTGCCTGTCAGGTCTGCCCCTCAGATCTGACCTGTCTGTGTCTGATCCAGCATGGGGGAGGGGCTTCTGTCTCTCTCAGTTTACCTTAGATCCCAAGTTGGAGGCTGGGCAGAGCAGGATGGAGCTGGGTGGAGCTGGGTGGAGCTGAGCAGAGCTGGGTGGAACTGGGCAGGGCAACGCAGGTCTCTGCCTGGTCCTGGGACAGAGAAAATGGCTGCTGTCAGTGTTTCCTCACTGGGCATGGGGCACCTCTCTGGCTCTCCCCAGTCCTCTCTCTCCACTGATCAGATCTGGGTATCCAGCTGAACCACGATAACAGGTGATGGTATGGGCCAGGTGCTAGGGAATGAGAATCAGCTGGATTCAGCAGACTCTTCTCAGTAACCTCCCCTGAACAACAGCAGACATTCTCACGTGCTTGCGTTCAAATCTCAGGGTGGTGGGTGCTTGCAGTTGCCCTGGGTGGGGGGGGAAGGTCCCAGGTGCATCAACCCAAATCTCCCCTCAGATAGACTTTCACTCTCCCACCAGTACATGCCTGTTTATGCAGAGAGTCTTTATGGACAGTTGCTTTTTCAGAGATTGTCACAGTCTGACCTATCCAGTTGCCATCTTAAGCTCTGCCCCGCCTTTTTTTCATGTTAGCCAGTTAAAATTTACGAAGGCCATCACAAAGCAATATGAGACCAGGAAGTGACACAGCTCTATTCAGTTCCCCTGGGCACAATGAAGTCATGGGGGAGGGGAGGAGGACACATGGAAGGTTCTGCTTCCTTGGCTCAAGATCATGGGGACTGACCCTGGAGGCCAGGACCCTCTACCTGGCAGATCTGGGTCACCCTGAGGGAAGGACAGTGGCCCTGTGCCATCTTGCTCTGTACCTGTTGGTTGCATGGACTGAGCCAACATATAGTAAAGCTGCTCTCAGTTCCAGGATGCCTGTCTAGTTTCTTCTTCTCACATGATGTCCTTGACTTCCCTTTGTAGACCCCACACACCACTGCTGTGACCAAATCAGGCTAGTTTTATGTAGGGCTCACACCCTAGCTCTCATCTTCTCTCCAAACACAAGCCAGTCTTGAACTCCTAGGCTCACCTAGACAGGAGCTGGTGAGGCTGGTAGGAAGTGGCAGGAAGAACAGAAGATGAGAGACTCAAAGGTTCAGAAACCCATTTGTTCTTGAATGGGTGGGACCTGGTAGGGGACAGGGATCCTTGGGAGAGATTCAGACCCATGCAGGAGGCAGGAGTCTACCGAACAAAGGCCCCATTGGATGGTTCCCTGTCCTAGAGGTTGTCCCTTGTGGAGTCACCATGGCCGCTGTCTCAGAGTTGCAGGGCAGATCACCCTGAAGTGCCCACTGACCTTGTACCTTCCAGTGAAGCCAGTGTCCCTGTACTTCCCATCATCACCACTGGGAAAGTCTTATGTCATCATTCAAGGCCGCACATGTAGATAGAGCAGGGGTCCCCAACTCCCGGGCCACAGACTTATACACACCATTCCTTGGCTTGTTAGTGCAGGGTCCAGCCCCTCCAGGGAGATTTAGAGAGTCCCTGGAAGGTGTGGTGGCGTCAGTGATTATTCTGGAGAAATAAAGAGAAAGAGAGTGATGGGGGAGAAAGAAAGAAACTAGACTCTGTCTAGTGCAGAAGCCGATTCTGTAGGAGGGATAGATATTAAAAGAAAGAAAGATGGAGGGATAGGTATAAAGAGAAAGAAAGAGAGATAAAGAAAGAGAAAGAAAGAAAATGGACAACTGTTCAACGGATTGAGCAGAAGCCATTTATTGAAAGTTACAGCGGGTATTTATCCCCAAATTTTACACAGACAGTCTCACAAGTCTTTCACGTGAACACAAAGCCAGGTGCAAGAGGGGTGTTCCCCACCCACCAGGTGTTTCCTCAGGCATGAGGAAGAACAATCCCAATTAAATCACAAAACTTTTCCATGAGCACAAAGCCAGGTGAATGAGGGGGCATCCCTTACCCACCAGGTGTTTCCTGGAGTATGAGGAAGAGCAATCCCAATTAAATCATAAGACATTTACATGAACATAGAGCCAGGCGGATGAGGGGTGTCCCCCACCCACCAGGTGTTTCCTCAAGCATGAGGAAGGAGGATCCCAAAGCTATCTCACTGTTCCTCATGCTTGGTTAATATTTCTCAAAAGCAATACAACAATTCTAATATCATAATATTCTAATAATCAATAACTTTTAAAACTTATGCATACACAACACCTAATGACCAACCTAAATCCCAATTCCTCTCTATTTTATGCTAATTCTACCTACACTATAGAAACTCTTAATTATAGCCCAAACCAATTCCTAAGGAATGTGGCCCAGTCAAAAGATCATGCTGGGCCCTTAGGAATGTGGCCTAGCCCATGCTGGACCGTTTCTAGTAACTCTAGATAATTATCTATATTATTAAAGTTGAAACAGTACTTTATATGTATATACTAATTCTACAAATATACTTTTAAATCTTAAAAGAAGTTTGTACTGTATTAAAGGCTCCCAAATGTGACCTTAGTTTGAATTATCTTAAGTTTAAAGCCAAAACCGCAGTCTGTGAGAAACGGGAACAATGGACTCCTAAAGTAAGCCATGCCTGTTGTACTCTCAGAGCTTCATGCTTAGATCATCAAAGTCCCTGCTAGTGGGACATGCCAAACAGCAAAGAAGGGAAGAGGGAATGGGCCATCAGCTCCTGAACTCATCCTAGTGGTCTCAGGGTCCGCAGCCCGCCTGGATCCCTAACGCTCAGGCAGGTCTCCACGGCTGGCTCCCAACATGTTAGGAACCAAGCCGCACAGTAGGAGGTGAGCGGTGTGCCAGTGAGTGAAACTTCATCTGTATTTACAGCTACTCCCCATTGCTCACATTACTGCCTGAGCTCCACCTCATGTCAGATCAATACAGAAAAGCCGTATCTCTGTGAAGCAGGGTTTTCTGTGGTGACAGCAACCAAAACGACATTACAGAGTAGACTGGACACAAACAACACGCTTTGGGAGTCACTGTCTACCATCACCCCCAGGTGGGGCTGTCTAGTTGCAGGAAAACAGGCTCAGAGTTCTCACTGATTCTGTGTTATGGTGAGTTGTATAATTATTTCAATATATATTACAATGTAATAATAATAGAAATAAAGAGCACAATAAACGTAATGGGCTTGAATCATTCCCAAACCATCCCCACTGGCCAGTCTGTGGAAAAATTGTCTTCTACAAAAACTGATCCCTGATACAGAGTTCCCTCCGTAGAAACTATCATTTCCACATGAGTTACAATTTGCTCCATTGTAGACATAAAAAAGATTTGGAACTCAAAAAATAATTGGGACTTGCAGATCTGGGAATGGGTAGTTCTATCTTCTGATGTGCACATGGAAGGTCGACCCCCCATTGGGACTGTGGAATGTGCACTAAGGCCTTTGTGCATCCAGAAATAGTCACCCTTGTCTGTTTCACTTTCTTGGCACCCTGGGTGGCGGCTCTAAGTGTCTGAATCTGCAGTGTGACCTTGTTGGGGAACTGGACCTTGGAATTGCATACAATCTAGTTAAAAATGGGTTTGCATGTGCTTGGGGAATTCTAACAGCTTATATAATTTACATCTTATTTCAAGAATGTGGTAGCCAATTAAACTGTCTTTAGTAGCAGATTCTTGTGGGAAGACATTAACAGTGATATTTTCACTTGCTTTGTACAAGTTGCTGTGAAAATAATTAGGGTACTAAAGTGTTTGCTAATAATATGTTAGGTGGGAAAATGATTGCTCTTTCAAAGAATTCCTGCACTTAGAAAGTTATCTTTTACTTGAAATTTAATTTAAATTTCCTCTCTTCATTTTAAGTTATTAATGCCATGAAGAGTAATCTAGATGGGATAAAGCAATTTTGTTGATTAAAAAAAAATCCCTGTTTCCCTGATCCTTCTCTAATAGGAAATTAGACAAGCAGCATCTTTTCTGAAGATCTCAACTCAGATCATCCTGTGTCCTGTGGGGTCATAAGCTACTCCTGTTTCTCTCTGCCACGTCACACCTCAGTAGGTGACTCAGCCTCTGTGTCTTCAGTCTCCTTGTGGTGAGTTGACTGTGTGGGAGTTAACTGGTGAGGTCTTCTTGGGGCCTCTCTCCCACACAACAACTCTGGCTCTGATCATGTGACCAAACCATGCCTCTTCTGCTTCTTGCTCCGTGAACATGTGGGCTCTGTCTCTCTCATTTCTGTGGAGCCTCTCCATCTCATCCTCAGCCAGGCCACTCAAGAGCATTCCCCACAAGTTCACCAGGTAGCCCTATGGGAGGAAACCCATGCCACGACACCCACCTGCTGACTTACCTGACTTAGAATGGTGTGTGTCCTTAACTGCACTCATGATCGTGGTTGTGGTTGTCCGAGTCTTGTCCATCTCCACAGTGAGTTTGGAAGAATCTTGAAAACAAGCACCTTGTTCTCCTAGATTCTGGTGGTGGTGGAACATAGCTAATGCCTGCTCAGTAAGTGATTTAAGCAGAATGCCTAAAGCTGCTGAAACAGAAGTCACAGTTCCTGATCTTAGCATTGAGGCCTTCTGCAATTGGGATGCAGGTCAATTTTCAACATTCAGGCCTTTTGGAAAACAAAAGAAGTACTTGAGAAAGCAGGCATCTTGACAAAACCAATCTCCATATCATCTGCCTAGAAGACGTTTTCTAAATGGCATCAGAACACATGTGAGGCAGATACAAGCTGCAGGCCTTGGCTGCCTGGAACATCTATTATTCAAGCTGTCATCACGGTGACTCTCCATTGGGACAAACCAGGCCAGCCAGTGAGTTCCCCGGGCACCCTCACTCGCTATTTGGAATTGATCTGCTGAATGGTGAAATGATCACACTGGTCCTGCAGGTACTGCCACTGCTCTGTTAGGAAACTGCTGGATTCCCTACATCATCCCGTATGTTGTGTGTGACATGAGCTGATAAGTGAAGAAACAGGCATCAAACCTTGCCATCATGTAAGTAACTTCTATTGACTGATTGATTCATTGACATATGTAATGTAGTTATTGGACTCCCACCAGATGTAAGACATTTTGCTTTGTGCTGAGATGGGTGCGGCAAAGGGGAACCAGACAGGATATCGTAGTTGTGTAGACAATACACTTGAGTGTCTTCAAGAAGCTTACTCTCTAATAAGCCCTAAATTTTGGAAAACCCTTTTGACATAGCTTTTTAAGCAAAGTATAGATTTGTTCTCATTCCTTTTGGATAGACATCGAATGAGTTTATTGGGTTCTATGGTAAGTGTATGTCTAGTTAAAAAAAAAAAATACTGGCCGAGCGCAGTACTCAAGCTTGTAATCCCACAATTTGGGAGGTGGAGGTGAGAGAATTGCCTGAGCTCAAGGGTTCGAGACCAGTCTGACAACATAGCAAGACCTCCCTCAACAATTAATACAAAATTAGCTGGGTGTGGTGGTGCATGCCTGTGGTTCCTACTACCTGGAAGGCTGAGGTGGAAAGATCGCCTAAGCCAAGTAGGTTGAGGCTACGGTGGCCATGAGTAGCATGACACTGTACTCCTGGGTGACAGAGTGAGATTCTGGCTAAAAAAAAAAAAACAACCAAAAAACCCCCCAAAACTAACAAGTATTCATCCAAAGTGTAACATTTTACACTAACACCAACAATGTATGAGAGTTCCCATTAGAACCCATTCTTTCAAACATTTCATAATGTCTGTCTTAATTTTAGCTATTCTAGTTGGTGTGAAGTGATATCATATTTTGTGAAGGGTCTGTTAAAATGTTTGCCCTTTTTATTGGATTGTTTCTCTTTTTTATTATTATTTAGTTCTAGGAGTCCTTTATGTATTGTTAAGAATTTTGAGAATTTTTTTCTAAAAAAATTATATGTTTATTTTGTTAATGGTTTATTCTAATCAGCAGAGCATTTTAAGGGTGGCTCAGGGTGGGGTGAGGCGATGCAACTGGTGAGGGATCCTGGAGCTCCGTGGGCCCAGAGCTGTAGGCCGCTCCAGGCAGGACAGCTGCTGCAGTGGTGGTGGCAGTGGCCACCAAGTGGTGTGTGGGCCTGAGGAACAGGCTGGGAATAGGAGGAATAGTCACCCGGGGGGAAGGTGAATCTTTATGGACAGTCGATTTTGCAGAGAATCTCACAGTACAAACTGTCCTGTTGCCATCTTGCTGGAAGTCCTGGGAAATTTAATATTTGATTGAAAAAATCAGAAATGTGGTTAACTTTTTTAGTTTGACATAAGAATTGATGGGAAAAGACATGAGGAACGTTTTGGGGGTAATAATGTCCTTTATGTTGTTGAAGTTTGGTTACACAAGGTAAACTTCAAAATTCAGAAAATGTACATTTAATGTTGTGCATTTTAATGTATATACATTTTATATTTTAAAAAGTCCTAAATAGATACAAAGCTCTTATAATGCTATCAGTGGTGAAGCATTTTTGGAACAAATATATAAATGTCTAAAATTTACCCTAAAATGTGTCAAAAATAAAATGTGTTGAGACTGGCATGGCGACAACCATCTGTAATCCTTGCACTTTGGGAGGCTGAGGTAGGAGGATTGCTTGAGGCCAAGAGTTTGAGATCAACCTGAGCAGCGAGACCCTGTCTCTAAAAAACTTAAAAAAAAAAGTAGACAATGAAGGAGAGAAAAGGAAATGTAAAATATGTTGCTCAATTTTTTAAAAAGGAAAGTGACAGAAACAATTAAATATATCTGTCATCCCTTTAAATGTATATAGAATAAATACTCCAATGAAAAGACCTGAATTGTCAGACTGGAAAAAAGCCACAAGTGAACTATATTCTTCTTACAAAAAATATAACCATCACAATTGAAGACATAGTACAAACAATGTGCGAGACCTAGACATTAATATTCTTAAACTTTAAAAAATATAAAATTAAAGAAGAACTAAATAAAGGTTATACACCATTGTCATAGATGAATGGTGGGTAAAAGTGTCACGAGTCTCCAAACTGACCTATGGGTTTAGTGCAATGCAACCCTAATTAGGCTATTTTTTTTAATGAGAAGAAAAAAACAAATTTTATGATGCTAAAATTTAAAAAATCAAAACAATATCAAGTTTGGCAAAAATGTATAAGACTGGCCCTCTCACACACTTGGAGTGGAAGTGCAGATTTGTTTCACTTCGCAAATCTGGTCACAGGATCTACTCTGATTGCACGCTTTGCCAATACTATGTGTGATATGTACACTATGATAGCACTCTATGCCTGAAAACAGCACACAACCAGCAGAAAGAATAAATTTATCATACTTCCACCACAGAATACCATCCACCAATAAAACGAATGAATGGTAATCAAATGAGGTTACAGGGATGCTGGACTCCTGAGATGATGGTACACTTGGAGTCACTGACTCAGTGGTCGTCTAGATGCACTGAATTGTCAGAGTCTTCAGAGAATCCAGATAACTGGGTTTGTGTATCAGCTTATTTGCATTTCCTGTGGTTATTGGCTCATGACTGAGCAGGTCTGCATCTTGGACAATAAAGTGTACAGTATGTTTGTGCACTGGGTGTGATGAATGTGTTCATTTGCAAGTGTTGAGTTAGCACCTACTGTGTTCAAGAATTATTCTTGTATAGTAGTGACCAAATTCTCTTCCACATTAAGCTTATGTTCTAGTAGATGTTGTTCTTGTAAATAAAATAGACCTATATGTGCTACCACAAAAGAGTAAGCCTAATTTTAGCTTCCTAGTCTGAGTTAGAATCAAAGCACCCAGAACTAATTAATCATTTTCACACGTCCAGGTTGACTTCCCTATAATGATACTTAGTGTTCAAGAAACCATTAAAAAAAAAAAAAACTCTTATAGGCTTATTCCAAATACATTTTAGTCAGATGTCTTTGGTAAAATGCTGTTTTTTCATTAAAAGACTATTTAATCATATAAATAATATGCTTGTTTTATATTAGGAAATGAAGTTTACCAAATGGCAGGTAAATAGAACTTGATGTTGGTAAAAAGAAAATATATAAGTGAACGGAGCAAAGTTGAGAAAGACAATGATATCATAACAGTAGCCATCTCTGAATTATCATATCTTCAGCTTGCTTACATTTTCTTCTATATTTTTTCTACTTGTGCAAAAATTTATACAATGCCCAGATGCTATTTTGTCATAAGAAATAAAGGGTTTTTGTTTGTTTGCTTTTTAGTCAAGATCTTACTCTTGTCCAGACTGCAGTGCAATGGAACAATCATGGCTCACTGCAGCTTCAACCTCCTAGTCTCAGGTGGTCCTTCTAACCTCACCCTCCTGAGTAACTGAGGCTACAGGTGTGCATCATCACACCTGGTGAAGTTTTTGAATTCTTTGTAAAGATAAGGTCTTACTTTGTTACCTAGGCTGATCTTGAATTCCTGAACTCAAGTGATCGTCCTGCTTTGTTCTCCCAAAGTGCTAGGATTACAGGTATGAACCACCACACCTGGCTAAAGGTATCTTTAAAAATCAAAAACCAAGAGGAGGATATTCACCATCAGTTTTATTATTATTATTATTTTTAGTAGGAGTCTCACTCTTTCACCTAGGCTGGAATGCAGTAGCACAATCTTGGCCCCGCATCCTTGGCCTGCTGAGCTCAGGTGATCCTTCCACCTCAGCGTTCCAAGTAGCTGGGACTACAGTCACGCCACCCCACTCAGTTAATTTATTTTCTTTAATTTATTGTAGAGACAAGGCCTCACCAAATTGTCCAGGCTAGTCTCGAAACCCTGGGCTCAGGCAATTCTCTCACCTCTGCCTCCCAAAGTGCTGGGATTACTGGCATGATCCACCGTGCCTGGTCTGGTTATATTTTTAAAAAGAAACTTCCTATAATTAACAGTGGGTCCACCCTTTAAATTTTTTTAAAAACTAAAAATGTTATCATTCCTGCTTATAGTCATGTATGCATGTAATCATGCAATCATTTACGAATTAAAAGACATGTTGTTTTTCGAAAATCCACTGAGAGGTAAACTTCAAAGTATAGAGAACAAGTGTTTTAAACAAAAAGGCAGCTGGGGGCACCAAAAAATATATCGAGAATACCTTCCTTCCATTGTCTTTGTTTCAAGCAGGCCACTTTCGTGGGTCTCAGTGATACTGATTTCAAAAGGCAGCTGTTAATTCATGCTCTGTGCGATTCTTTCAGGTACTGGAGTGATTTTCCACACAGATCTATTCACAGTGTTGTCAAAGATTTTACCAGGGCCATTCCTGTGGTCCTAATCCCATGAGATACTCCTTTTTGTGGCTGTTTTCCATGAATCCAATGGGTCTCTGAGACCCAGGAAGGAAAATGAGTCCCTGCAATGACCAGGAATCTGAGAGGCTCACCACAGTGAGCTGGTGTGGCAGTGTATTCAGTGGCCCTTGACCTGTGTTTACTTTTCTGAGGTACGCCTTTTCCTTGAGAAACAGGTGCTATTAGTGTGCCTGAATAAAAATTCTGCAAAGGAGAAGGGAGACTCTGAAGCCTGTAGGATACCTCAGTAGTGACTGAGTGGACAACATCCAGCCACTAGTGAACCCCAACTGTGTGAGAAGCAAGCAACATTCCACTCATCTACCATGTGGCTCTGTAACCTCGTGATGGCAGTCACTGACTTGCAGACACTTTCTAACACTTTCAATGTCCTCAGTACCCTAAAGAGGCTTCTAAGCTTTCTTTGTATGGGTCCAAGCAACCTTGAGGATAAGCTGCATTTATGTGTGAAGTTGAACACATATTGTTTCCAAGGACATGATGTGATATTGCGGTTTATATTTGAGGAAAATACCCAGCTCCACACATTCTTCTGGAAGCTTCTCTTTTGCTCAGGCAGCTCTTTCTTCTCAGAAATCCTACCCATTTCCCTGAATGTTGCCATGGTAAGGAATTTTGATTTTGTACCCCGTGCAATTTATATAAGGCTGGGTTTTCTTGGAGTTTATTGTGATAGCGTCTTTCTGTTGTGGACACAAGGATAAAAGCAAAGACAGGTATTTTGTGAGCACTGGGACCCTGAGGGCTCCAAGTCCATCTGGCCTCACTTCATTCAACCATCTAGTCCCCAAGCTGAACCCCTGCAATGCCTGGGAATCCGAGAGGCTCACCACAGCAGCTGGTGTGGCAATGTGTTCGGTGGTCCTTGATCTGCATTTACTTTTCTGAGGTGCATCTTTTCCTTGAGAAAGAGGTGCTATTAGCATGCCTGAATGAAAATTCTGCAAAGGAGAAGGTAGACTCCAAAACCTGTAGGACACCTCAGTAGTGACTGAGTGGACAACTTCCAGCCACTAGCGAACCCTGAATTGTATGAGTTTCATTGCTTGAGACCTATGGCCTGGGCCTTCCTTGGAGTGAGAGGAACTCCTGCTTCCAGGTCAAGGCATGGGCTGACTGGGCAATTCCTTCCAACACATAGTTGTACCAGAAGGCAGGAAAAAGTTTCACTTGGTAAATGACAGGTGATACTTCTCTCCACTGCATGTGTTCATGGCATTTTGAGGTATATGAGTTGACTTGTGATCTAGCCAAGTCTGTATCTCTGAGTCATGCTGAAGGGGTTTGGCATGGCAGAGTGTTTTATATTTATACAGACAAGGTAAATATTTTCCCTTAGGCTGGAGGATGAAGGCAAGGCATCCTTCTCAAGGTCATCCTTGAAAAGGAATCTGTGGTCATTTCTGGACCCAGCCACCTCCTGGAGGGTTTGAGCATGCCCCTGGGACAGCCCTGATGGGATGGTGCAACCAACCATGTAATGGGTGGCTTGGGCCAGGATCTCTTTTTCATTCTTCTCCATATACTGATATGGACCCAATGACCTGCTCTTGAAAGCCGCCACTAGCTATGTTTATCCGGGCTACCGGGCTCTCTACATGCCAGGTGGGTGGCATTTTCAGGACCTCCAAGGTAGGCATGGGCCTTTCCCAGGCCTTGGCATAAAGAATCAGCAAGTCCTCTTGTCGTCACATCTTTTGACATCACTCAGGACTCCCCTCAATGCATCTGCACACTGACATAAAGTTCCAGGTAAGAATGAATCCTACTTAAGCACAGTATCTCATACTAGATTTTCATAACCTTAACCTTGAGGAGCTTTGATGTCTTTTCACTCTAAGAAAAATCAATCGACTGCATGATGGCTCAGGGCCTTTAAGAGAGCTATAATCTGGTTCGCTTAATTAGTTAAATTAGATGTAGACAATTATGTATATCAAATTTTATATATAAATACACACACACACACACACATATATATATAACAAAAACTATTACTGCACATTACAAAGGGCATTCTAATTACTTAGTTATCTTGAAATTTAATTGTATTGGATTTTATTTTAAGCAAGTGAAGCTATGACTCTTTCAGTTTTTCCGAGTTACACATCTACAGGTGAAAAGGCAGGGTGAGCCGGGCTCGGTGGCTCAGCCTGTAATCCTGCACTTTGGGAGACTGAGCTGAGTGGATTGCCTGAGCCCACGGGTTCGAGACCCGCCTGGGCAACTTGGTGAGACCTCATTTCTACAATAAATAAAAAAATCAGCCGGGCGTGGTAGCGCGCACCTGTAGTTCCAGCTACTTGGAAGGCTGAGGCGGAAGGATCGCCGAAGCCCAGCAGGTCGAGGCTGTGGTGGCCGGGAGCGGCCACTGCACTTCAGTCTGGGCGACAGAGTGAGACTCCAACTCAAAAAAAAAAAAAAAAAAAAAGGCAGGGGGCTCTAATTATAGGAAGAATCTTCCTTTTGCCCAGAGAAAACGCGCTATGAAAGATGCATCCTTATTGTGAGGGGCTGTTGCTTCTTCAGGTGTCTCCAGAGCATGTTTAGAGAAAGGAAATGGGAAGGCATCTATTATGGATGTGTTTTAAGATCAAGGAGGAAGGAAGGACAGGCATGAAGAGTTATTGAGAGTTTCTCACTGCTAGTTGTTGGAAGGGTGCCTGCTATCAAGGATGTCCTTGAGTCCTCAGGATATACTGTGGGAGGCCCCCGTCTGAGGTTTTGAGAGTCTGGCCAGGCCCCTAAGGTGACACACTAAGTTTGGGATGAGGGTCCTGTGACTTGGGATCATTGCAGTTCCCATTCCGCCCATTTCATCAGTCACATCCCAGGGGTTGTGGCTCAGGTGGGCTTGTCTTGAGTGTCATCACTGCATGGACCTGCGGCTGGAAGGACAGTGGCTCTTGGCCTCATTCTTGGCAAAAAAGAGTAGGGAATTCTTGTAACTTTAAACCAGGAACTTCAGCCCTGAAAGTCCAGTTTCCTGGGATCAACAGGCTCCTGGATTTACTCTCACGGTCAGATGAGAGCATCTTGGGGTCTTCCCTGCTCTCCTGGCTGAACCAGAGCTTCTTTTGCAGGGATCTTGAGAGTCAAGCCTTTTTCTATTCGGTTCCTTTCAATGCACTTACATGGATGCAGTTGAACATTTATGGAACGCCATGTGCGTGCAATGTCCTATGCCATGCACTTAGGCTTGTTTCCCCGGTGTCCTCTCCCCTACACCATGTCAGGTGGTGGTCTCACTGCTTTCATACTGTTAATTGTGAGGAGGACACTGGTGCCCTGTATTCCAATAGGTTTACAGTCTCCTGACTGCTCTCTTTGATATATAACTCTTCCTTAGACGGATCCACAATCATTCTTCATGATGATTGGCAATTTTGGTCTAAAATTAAAAGATCTATAAATAAAAACTAGATATGGTCTTAGGGCTGGGAGCAGCACTCACTGAAAATGAGAATGTTTTTGATTGCTTGTGATTGATAAGTAGGACTTATAGTGCTGAGTTCTGGAAAACGATATTTACCAAATTATCATCTTTGCTTTAGGAAATTGGGCTTTCTTTTTCTCTCACACCAAAATGTACAGAAAGAACAGACCTTGAAAAGAGAATGAATCAGCAGATGAAGCACATAAGCAGAGAGAAGCTTTTACAGCAGAGGCTATTTTGGGAATTTGGTTGGTTCCCTTTGTGGGAATAATTTATCATTTTTTCTTCTTTTTTTTTATGTGCACAGCATTTTGTTAAATGGCATTTGGTCAATTGCTGGCTTCAAATGTGATTAGAAAATGATTGTTCTGATTATAACTCACCAAAGGCCTTTATTGTGCAAGAGGCAGGTGTGTGATGAAGACTCCGAAGTTGTTAGCGACCAACACATCTTACTAACACTAATTGGTAGCCCTGGCTCAGCTCTGGATGAATGTCCACCCAGGAAGGTGGATGTGTTGTGCACCCGTGTGGGTCCTCCCTTTCCCTTCCCCTCGTTCCCCTTATCTGTGAAGACTCCAGAGTCAAGGAAGGCAGGGCTCAGAGAAACACACATAGGCTGAAGACTTTCCTGTCTCCTTGGGGTGAGCCAGATTCTTGGCAGGGCTCTGAACTCATGAAAGCCCTAGGTGCTGTTAGTCCTACCCGGGAGATTTCTTTCATGACCTTCCAGGTCAAAAAGCTTAGAAGCATGGCTACACTTAGAGGCCTGTGCAGTCAGTTGCTTCTACTGCCTTCTCTTCGAATAGAAATAGGCCTGGCACTGGTTGACGTGATGCCTGTGTGTGAACAAGAAACACAATCTCCTCTAGCACCAGAACTGGGTCCTGTGCTGGACACACACCTGCCCATCTGTAGGCAGCAGCTCTGAAAGAGACAGGTATATGTTGTGATGCATGGCCCAGAGCCACCCCTGGAAAGAAGTATCTCCTTTCTTGGGTGCTGGGGATGCCATGAGGATTACCTCAGCCAAGAGAGGTCACATTCCTTGCTATGACCTGCAATCAGAGGCTGATGCCCCAACTTGGGGCAACTCTGAAGGTTCATCTCAGCATTAAGACTCCCTACAGGTGGGCTGGGCTCCCTTCTCCTTCAGTCCAATCTCTCCAAGAGTTGTGATTGCAAGAGCATGTGCTAATAAACTGCATACTAAGCTTCATCTCAGAGCCAGCTTCCTGGGAAACTAGTCTGTGACAATGAATGGGCCTCAGAGGATTCTCTCAGCTCTCAGCTTGAGGTCTATACCACGAAAATACTCTAACCCTTATGTTTTTTTCTAAAAGTAGCTCGAGTGATATTTGCAAAATACTAGTTTGATCATGCCATCCTTTTGGTTTGATGAATGCTTCTTTGGTTTATCTTTGTTCTCAGGGACAAACATCAATACCTCCCCTATGGGACTGATACATAGGCTGGCCAACTGATTTTCCAATCAAACTAGAACAGTTTAGAGAGTACAAGAGTGATCAAATAAATAGTTTAACTTCCATTATTTTTGAAATGTATATTTGATGAATAACAAGCCAATTTTATTACGTTACTGGACCTCGAAATAATTCTACTGAAAATGATTAAAGCACTGTGTAACACATGCAAACAACGTATACATTCATGCTACATTTAATCTTCATGTTAATAGTCTGCATATTAAGATAAAATGAGCAGAATAATCATTTTTGGTCCACTTTCACAAACTTTATCAACTATTTAGCATTTTTATCTTGACTATTAGGTCACTGGTATTTTTCTGTAGAATGTATTTTTATTGAGGTCTTTTTTTATCATATTTAAAAAATACTGTAATATGCTACAAATTTGAAGTCAATTTGAAGTTACTGATGTCTTTATAACCACAGCATTTTTAATCTAGAGAATATTCTTCCAACAGGTGCTGACATACTTGGTGAGCTCAGAGTATAGGAGGAACTTCTCAATTCTCATTTTCATATTGAACTACATAAATATTTTAGGCCAATAATCTTCATAGCTTCTGATTTTTGTCTTCCTTCAGAGTACTACTCTTTGACAAATATTTTTGACAATTAAATTTAAATAAATTGCATCTGCTTAGGAACGTTTTAAATGTTTCACCAAATTTTGGTGTTGAAGGTCACAGAACTTCTCAATTTAATTTCCATTCTGATGAAGAATGCATACTTCACAATCGAAAGTTAAAATTCTATCAGAAAATTTTTCACAAAAGCTGAGACATGAAACCTCAAAATTACATTCTGAGCAGATATATGATCTCATCTTTTAATTTGTTTAGTTACTTAATTGCTCTTTAAGGCTAAATTTCATTGTCTTTCTACTCATCAGCTTTGTTTTAGATAACTGAAATTTGCTAAAAGCTTCAGAAGTTAAGGTTTTCTTGTCCTGCCTTACTGAATACTTGAATTTAGAGATTTCCAATTTTGCTTGGAAGACTTCAAAATACTCAATTTTTTTTAGGACACTCTGATTTACAAACATAGTGATTACAGGCATAAACCTTTTGCTATGAAAAGAATTTTATTGACATATGTTGTAATTAAGGCATATAAATTTTACAAGTACAGTTGGATCTTGATGAATTTTTAGAAACAACTTACCTGGATAACCACAAGCAACCCAGACAAAGATTTAAAGTATTTTCAGGTCCCTTTCCAGGCCTTACCCCTCATGGTCAAAACTCCCATGATGGGATTTCCTATTTGACCCCTGTCCCCATATAGTGTCAGAAAAATAGCCTCCCAAAATGACCATGTCCTAATCCCTAGAACCTGTGAGTATATTGTGCTACTCACAGGGGACTTAAGGTAACAGGCGAAATTAAGGCTGCTAATTAACTGACTTAAAGAGATTATTCTGGATTATCTGAGGGACCCAGTGTAATCACAAAGGTCTTGAAATGTGGAACACGAAGGAAAATCAGAGTGAGAGGAATGCCATGTGAGACTTGACTGGCCATGACTGGCTTTGAAGATAAGGAAGACACCAGGAGCCAAAATACAGGCAGCTTCTAGAAGGTGCAAAAGGAAAACATATTCTCCCCCAGAGCCTGCAAAAGGGAATGTTTCCCTGCTGACGTTGATTTTCAACCAAGGAGTCCTATATTGAACTTCTGACCTCTGGAACTATAAGATAATAAATTTGTATTGGTTTAAGCCACTAAATTTGTGATAATTTGTTAAAGCAGCAGTAGAAAATTCGTATGCCTCATGCATTACATGGATCTATTTTTCCTTTCTTTTTGGGGTCTGACTTACAGCAAAATGTGTAAGTCATCGGTGTAGGTTTTGGAGTGATTTGGCAAGGTAGAGACACCTGTATAATCAACCAGCCCAATCAGAGTATTTCCCTCATCTCAGAAAGTTCCCTTGAATCGCTTTCCAATTAGCCCTGCCTCATCCCCAGAGATAGCTACTGTTTTGATTTTTATCACCATGAATTAGTTTTGCCTGGTATTGAACCTCATACTAATGGAATCATAAATCATAAGTATGTATTCTTTTACGTCTGACTTTTTTTTTCTTTTTGCTTAGCATCATGTTTTACCCAATCTCCTGTTGGTGGACATGGATCATTTCTAGGCTTTGGCTATAATGAATACAACTGCTAAGACTATTATTTTACAAGTTACTTCTGGTTGCATCCTTTTATTTCTCTGTACCTCAGAGTGGGGTTACTGAGTGATGGTGAAAGTGTCTTAACCTTGTAAGAAGCAACCAGTATGTTTTTCAAAGTGACTGTCCTGTTTTGCATTCCCACTAGCAAAGCAGGAGTGATCCAGTTGCTCCAAAATCTTTGTGACACTTGGTGTTGTCAATCATGCTAATTACAGCCATTGAAGTGGGTGTGCAGTGGTAACTCATTGTGATTCTAACATGTGTCTGCTGCTGACTAATGACTGTTGAGTTTCTTCAAATTCTTTGTTAGACTTCATTCTTTGTGAGGCGTCCTTCACATCTTTTGCCTCCTTTTAAGATTAGATTTTTTGTTTTTATTATTAATTTGTTGGCTTTTTAGAAAAATGACTCCCTGGGTACACGTCCTCTGTCAGATACATGCATTGTGTGTGAATATTTTCTCCTGTGCCTCTTACCTTCTTGTGTTCTTAACTGCATCCTCTGAAAAGCATGAGTTTATAGTTTTGCTGAAGTCCAATTTATCATTGTTTTGCTCTTTTGACTTGTGCTTTAGTGTCCTCTGAGCTATTATGAAGATGAAAGCTTACATTTGGTGCTAGAGGCTTTCTCGTTTCAGTTTTCCATTCAGGTCTACTAGCCATCTTGAATTAACTTTTTTATATCTCTTCATAATATAGAGGTCAAGGCTTAGTTTTGTTTCCATGAATATCTAATTGTCCCAGCACCATTTGTACCATGAAACACCTTTTTTCATTAAACATCATTTTTAAACAACCAAAAAAAAACACAAAAAAGGGGTTATTCTATGCCTGTGCATATGTTAAAAATTTGTAGATATAATAATAACATTTCTGTTTTCACTAGTAGAATATCTCAGCAGGTTTGAATACAATGAAGAAATATAGATGCACCATCATCAACTTCAAGTACAATTCTGATGCATAGATTTTTAATTTAGTAAGAACATTGCTTTTGCCATGATATTTTGTTCCACCAAAATTTGTGTTCACATCATTACACAAACAAAAAGTTTATATATTCAATGTTGAATTTTTAAATGAAAATACAATTAACAGCAGTGAAAATTAGCACAAATGTTTCACCTTCATAAAAATTAACTTCCAAAAGATTTCCTTTGATTCCATAAATGATATGAAGGATTCAATAATTGTCATAATTATCTGGTTTTCTTTTTTGAAGCATCTGACAACATTGATCTAAAACTGCATCATCTAGCTGTTTGCAAAGATTTCCTGTTGTGAAGCCAATTTATTAATAGTTATTTCTTCACTTTTTTGTACTTGTGCAAGAAAACTTGGAATTGAAAATGGGCAATATTAATTTCGCAGGTAATCATTTGATTTAAAGTCAAGCTATTCAGAGCAAAAAATCACTTTGCCTCTGCAGCCGTTTCTGTTATATTGTCACCTTCAGGGGTCACCTTGTTAAAAATCACTGGTATTTCCACAGAAGCTTTGTGTCCTTTGATTTTGCTGTGTTCTGCGATGTCACTATGTCCTGCATGTGCTTAGTGGATGGTAAAGATTGACAGATAATCTTGTGCACTCTGCACATCTATCACCAACATTCTGGAAACAAAAATCATTTTTCATTAAACACGCACTTTCATTTTTTAGCTCATTGTAGCTAAATGTGCTTAATGAAAATACAGCAAATAAACAGAAATGGCAATTTTTACAATATATTTGAAAGCTACAGTAGCAGTATTCAGATGCTCTCAGTCATCTGATTTTGTCTGTATTTCTTGCACACCTGACCTATGGTTTCCCACATTGACTGTAACCTTGCTGATGGTCAAGGATCCTACTTGCTTCCACAAGTATTTTGACACCCTTTGCTACTAAATCAATAGAGAGCAGGGGTAGCAGATTGTAGCAATGTTCCCACTGCAGCCTGAGAGAAGGATGCAGCTAGTAGCTGCTGTGTCCAAGCATTTGCATCAGCAAGTGCCCTGCATGCTGCCCTTGAAAAGAGGTCATACAAACCTCACACGCTGCTTGACCAGAGCACACCCGTTGCTGGAACAATTAAGAGCTCTGCTGAACCCGTTGTACATTGTTTTGGTGCAACTGGCAATAAGAATGCTTAGTTAAACATGGAAAGTTCTAAGACAAATATTAAATCCAATGGGAAGCCAGAGACCCGGGCATAGGTCAGGACCTTCTCTTTCCAACGGGGACAAATAGCCACCCACCTATAAGAGGATGCATGTTCCCCCACGCCTCAACCTCCTCACCCGCATTGCAGAAGCTCTGACCCCAGCACTGTCTCCAGCGTTTGAGACCTTCCATGGCACTTGGTTCCGGCCTGTCTCCCTTCCTGGACTTCAGCTCCACAGGCAGCGGTCCCGAGGGCATGATTCACTGGGCCTTTCTGTCCAGCAGGGCCACGCTAGAGCTCGAGCAGGATGTGGAGTGACTTGGGGCCGGTTAGAAGCAAGGAGGCAGAGGGAGCGCACTGGCTGCCTGGGTCCCCTGGGGAGAGGGCCCCTCCTGTGGCAACTGCATGCCACTCACGTGGAGGGTGGGGCATGACAGCTTGCAGATGGAGCCCCAGGGACCAAGTGGCGTTTCCTGACTGTCCAGGACCTGCAATTGTTCATCACTTGTCTCCTCTTGGCATTTTGTGGGCACTTGAAGAGTACTGAGCACTGGGTTCCAGGGGAGCGTGCTAAATCCACAGCCGTCTCAATCCACGGTCTGCTTCCCTCCTCCACCCAACACACACACAAACACTCACACACTGCATATGCCACCTACACACCACACACACACAACACACATCACATACAGACACATGCACATGCACACACATCACACACTACACACATCACATACACACAGTCACACATACCACATACACCATACACCACACCCGCCACATACACACCACACACAAACATATGCACATGCAAATACGTACACACCACACATCACATACACATACACACACACAAAATCACACATACACACGTCATACATCACACACACACCACAAATGCACCACGCACAAACACATGCATACACAAACACATAAACACCACATATACACAAACACACATACCACAGACACACACCATACACCTCATACACACCACACACCACACACAAATTTACATACTACATAAATATACCACACATAACACATACACACCACATATACCACTATGCCATGCAAGAACATGTGCACAGCACACACACCACACACACAAACACACATACTCAAACACGTGTCTCTTGATAGCATAATAATATTTTAGAAGCATAGTAGTCAATACATTTATGTATCATAATCTTTTTTTCAATTGAATATATTAAAGACAATTTACACAAATAAATATGTATTTTTTTAGGTAAAGTGCTGCAGTAACGAACTTTGTCTGAAATCTTGAAGACTGGCTGTGGCAATGGCTTATTTCTACCATAGTTATGCATCCAGTACACAGTAGCAGGAGACTCAGTTCCACGTGGTACCTCAGGGAACAAGGCTCACAGAGGCCCCACCTCTTATGGCTGCATCCTCAGTCTCTGTAGCGCGAGGCCATATGCCTGCTCTTGAATGCTTTGTCCAGCATTGCCACATACCACTCTGCTTCCAGTTCGTTAATCAAACAGAACAAAGAAGAGCAGCCCAGGGTTGTACCCCCTGTGCCCCTACCTTTTGACTTTTAATTGGGGTTGACTGAGGAGGCACTATGGAGACCCCAGAGCTGGGCATTGATTCACCCAACATCTGCTCTGCCAGGTCATGGTTGGACCCGGTCATGCTGGCTTCCTCTTTTCAATAACTGCAACTCTCCTCAGGATATCCCCTGACCTCTACACCCTTAGTGAGGGCTGTGGTTTTCCACTGCTGCTAAGAATTCCTTGATCACCATCCCTGGCGGGCGTCTTTGACACTATCCATGGCTTTGTTCATCCTCACTGACCCTTTATATTGGCTTCTTTGTGTGTTCCATGTGTTTCATTCTGGGGCCCCAATTGCTGTAGCTTCTTTGCTCTCAGAGGACAATACCAACCCCTCCCTGGAAGAAACAACTCCAAGTCCCATCCAAGGGCTGACTTGAGTTCTGAAGTCCAAGATCTCCCCAGGATGCACTGTGGCCATGACATCAGGCAAGACATAGTTCCTCTGATTCCATTCCCAGGACTGCAAAGGGAGGTTGGCCACACCCAAAACACAAGGGTGGAACCTCAGCAAGTTGATGGTGGTAAACATTCCTGACCAAAAGTTGACAAGAAACTTTACAGAAGGCAATGGTCTCTGTCAGTTCTAAAGGCGTGATGACAATCATATTGCAGAGATGCTTGTTCTGGAGGTGAGACTATGACTTCACTAGCTCTGTGTTCCGGTCTCTGGGAGAACTCTTCCTGTGTTCTCTGGTTCCTGAATCCTCCTTTTGGCCTTCTTTTTTTTTTTTTTTTTTTTGGTGTTGGAGTCTCACTCTGTCGCCCAGACTGGAGTGCAGTGGCCGCTTCCGGCCACCGCAGCCTCGACCTGCTGGGCTTCAGAAATCCTTCTGCTTCAGCCTTCCCAGTAGCTGGAATTACAGGCATGCGCTACCACACCCGGCTGTTTTTTTTGATTTATTGTAGAGATGAGGTCTCGCTGCCCAGGCGGGTCGGGAACCCACGGGCTCAGGTACTTTTGGCCTTCTTGTACACTCTTCTGTTTGATGACATCAGATGTGTATTTTGTGGAATGTGTCTGTTCTGAGAGGTGCATGGCTTTGTCAGTTCACATCTTGCCTTCAAAATGTTTGGACCTCGAGTTTCAAACATTCACATGCTCTCATGCTTTTTTGAGGCCAGGTTGACAGTTTGTATGGCAACCTAATTCCCATAAAATCTCAGTAGACTTTTTGTCTGTTTTCTGTACATACAGTCTACACACCTCCTTTTTTGGTTGTTATAAAAAAAATTGAACCAGATGGCATTAAAAAGTCAAGGAACACCTCATCTGAAACAATCACCACCAGGGTCAAGACTATGACACTATGGGAGAGAGGCTGAAACCAGGTTGGGCCAAAAATCAGAGTGACGGGGTCAATGGATGAAAAATAACTGAGATACTGATGAGGTATCAAGGATGGGGGAAGAAGTAGTTGATTAGTTATCAAGAGTGGGGTCATCCTTGCTAACCGGCCTTGGTAGGATTCTTGTTCAAACTGGCCTCGACAGGATTCCTGTGAAAACTGGACTGTGCAGACCTAGGAAAAGGTCTTGTTAAGAGGACTCAGTGGAGTCTGACTCTAGTTGGTCAAGGAGGAATTCCTGTGAAGACATAGTTCTTGCATGTGCTATATTCCTTCACTTTATTGTCCCTTTCCTTCACAGAGAGGTTTTATTTATTTATTTCTTCCCTAATGGAAGCTTGGAGGTTTTATCAGATTATCATCCCCCAAAGTCTTTTAAAGTCTTATGTCTCGAGTCTGCTGTGAGCCATGATTGTTGTGATCATGCCACTGCACTACAGCCTGGGTGACAGAGTGGGACCCCAACACCAAAAAAAAAGATTCCATGTGTTACTCTTTGGGGTCTAACATCACAGGGTCTCCACATCCTGGCCTCTCTCTGACCTCATTCATCGCTGCCTGCAGACTAACCAGTGCTTCCTGCTCCATTATCTTCCTGGTAAACCTCTCTGAACTGCAATCGCAGCCAGTGTACACTACCACTTTGTCATGGTCTTGTATAGATCTGCTTTGTCTTCGCTTCTGAAATCAGTCCTCTTGTTACACACTGCTCCACTGTTGAGTCCATGTTACATATGTTGGGTTCTTGTTTCAGCAGTGCCCCGCCTTTGCCCTCTCTTGTGGTAACAGATACATCCTTAAGTTGCACTGGTTTAACCCAATGACACTTGATGTCCTGCTCACACAACAGGCACTAGCAGAACAGCAAGAGTTGACTGAACTCTGTCAACGTAGAGCTGAAAATATGGGACAAATAGCCACAGTGGAAGAGGTTACTGGAGTTTTGTGCAACGGCTTTTGAGTACTTCAACCTAGAATTGGCACGGTCACATCTGCTCATGTCCTGCTGGCCAGAAACAGTCACATGTCCCAGAGTCCCTGGCAGGGGACTGAAAAGTACGGTGGAACACACGGACATTTGGTGCATGGTCAATGAGTCTGCTACAGCAAGTTTCAATGATATTATGAATGAATAATTTCAAAGATTTCAATTATTTGAATAAATAATTTCAAATATATTATGAATAGATAATTTATTATGAATAAATAAGCATGCACACACACACACACACACACACACACACACTCTCTCTCTCCTGAAATAGCCATTGTGAAAAACGCCCTATTTAATCAACTTTATGCTATCCGTCATTTTGCTTTTTTTTTTTTAGTTGGAGTCTCACTTTGTCACCCAGACTGGAGTGCAGTGGCACGCTCCCGGCCACCACAGTCTCAACCTGCTGGGCTCCAATGATCCTTCCGCCTCAGTCTTCCAAGCAGCTAGAATTACAGGTGTGTGCTACCACGCCCAGCTAGTTTTTTATTTATTGTAGAGACGAGGTCTCGCCAAGTTGCCCAGGCGGGTCTCAAACCCACGGGCTCAGGCAATCCACTCACCTCGGCCTCCCAAAGTGCTGGGATTACATGCTGAGCCACTGAGCCCGGCCTGTCATTTTACATTTTAACATCTATAGCAGATTGAATCTTTCAGGAATGGCTGCAAAACCCTCTCCCACTCCACATGCCCTTCTGCCACGACTTCATCTTTGTCCGATTCCCATCAAGAGCTGGGCCTAATTCCCTCACCTCCATCTTGGATCTGGGCTGGCCTTAGGGGACACTAGTAACCAACAGAGGTGGCAGAAGTGATACTGCATCACTTCCAAGGATAGACTAGAAAGGGTGACACTGTTTCTTCCTGTTTTTCTGGAAACTTTTGTCTCCCCAAATCCATATGTGGAAGTTGTGCCTATCAATGTGATGATATTAAGAGGAGAGACATTGTGGAGCCTCCTTATTGGGATTAGTGTTCTTATCAGCAGACAGCAGGAAGCTTGCTTTCTCTCTCTCTGCTCTCCACCCTGTGAAGATACAACCAGAAGACTGCCATCTGCAAACCAGAAAGAGGACCTTCACCAGACAACGATCTGCTGGCTCTTTGAGGACTTAGAGGACTTCAGCCTCTAGAGCTGTGAAACATAAATTCCTGTTGCTTAAGTTCTTAAATCTATGATATTTTTATTATAGTAGCTCAGACTAAGATGCTTCCTTTTGGAATGATCCTTATCAGAACCCAGCTGTCATGCTCTGAGATGCCCAAGCCACACAGAGAGCTCCAGGAAAACAGAAAGTCTTCCAGATTATTCTAGTCCCTGACTGTTGATGTCGTCTTCAGACATTCAAGTTCCCCTGGCTAAGGCCCCAGACACTGTGGAGCAGAAACCAGCCTTCCTTGCAAATTCCTGACTTACAATCCAGGGGCAGAGTGAATGATGGTGATTTTATGCCACTGAGTGTCTAGTGGTTTCTTGCGTAGACTACGTAAACAGAAAAGCAACATCTCCAGATCAACATGAGTCTTACAATCATTGGTGTCTTATTTTTTATTTTAATAGTTCTGTAGTTAAAATACTTCTTGGAGATGATAAAATATGGTAATAAATGATCATGAGGATAGTTTAGATAAAAATCTATTGGGAAGAATTCCTTCATTTTTATTTTTTATCATATCAGAAATCCATTATATAACCACATAAGTATACATGCATACTCACACATACATTTTGCTAATATTTTATGTTATAAAATAACGATGTACACATTGTGCTGGTTGAGTCTTTCTAATCCTTCCTATCAACAACCCACATTGGAAATGCAGTCACTGGCCTTGTCAACTCCCTTTGTCTGCGATCCTTTAAACACTCCATGTTCCACAGTGATTTCTTGGCGGCTTCTGTGATCAGCACGATGCAGTGTGCGTGGGACAGGCTAGGTCCCTGCCTGCATGGAGTCAAGGCACACAAGGGGACACAGGAAGCCCACAAACATGAAGCAATAATGTAATTACAGGTTTTGAAAGATGCCATGAAGAAAAACAAGGGGCCACACTGAGACACTGTGGGGGAGACATTTTTGGGAGAGATCAGGGAAGGCAAAGAAAGACAATCGCATTTTATTCAAAACTAAGAAGAAATGAGGTCATGAAAAGATGAGGAAGACTTTTAAGTGTGCATCACTAAGAGACAGAATCTGGTCTGGGAAGGTGACATACTGCATGGGTCCAACTCTGTGACACTGTGGAAAAGATAACACCACAAAGATGGTAAAAAGATAGGTGACTGCGAGGGGCTGGGATTGTTCTTTGAGATTCTATGATGGTGGATGCATGTCATACATTTGTCCAAACGTATGGAAGGTGCAACCCTAAGAGTGAGCCCTCATGTCAGCTGTGGACGCTGGGGGACAGTGATGTGTCAATGAGAGTTCACTGCCTATGATGAGTGGACCACTCTGCGGGGAATGTTGACAATGGGGGAGCCTGTGTGTGGAGGGGGACAGGAAGTGTATGGGAACTCCCTTTCTCTCAATTTTGCTGTGTGCCTAAAACCGCTCTAAAAAAACTGAAGTCCAGACCAGGTGTGGAGGCCCAGGCCTGTAATCCCAGTACTTCAGGAGACCAACACGGGAAAATTGCTTGCGCCAGGAGTTTGAGATCAGCCTTGGCAACACAGAGAGATCTCATTTTTACAACAGGTAAAAAAATTAACCTTGTGTGGAGATGCCCAACTGTAGTCCCAGCTACTCGAGAGGTTGAGGCGGAAGGATTGCTTGAACCCAGGATGCTGAGGCTGTGATAAGCTGTGATTGTGCTATAGCAGCCTGGGTGACAGAATCAAAAAATTAATTAATTAAAAAAAGTCTATGTAAAATATAAAAGAAAAAAAAAAGAAGTCTTTGTAAACGCTTCATGGAGGGAGCAGTCTGGTGTGAGAAGAGGAGTGGGAGGGCTGGGGACAGTGCCGGACACAGCTTTACGCAGACCCAGGGGAGGGGCAAGAGCCCCTTCTTCCTCGTGTCTGTGGAGTCTGTGTCTCTGCTGCTAGCACCGGCATCCCTGTGGTATCATCCTGTGCTCACACGGCCTAATTCCCCAGGACAAAGCATGTGGCTAAGAGGAGAGAGCGACTGAGGAACAGGGATGGACTCTAGGCAGTATATGTGCAGGGAGGTGAAGCTTTAAGAGGAGAGAGGGACAGACGGAAACACGTCTGTCTGGAACATTATCCCTGCCTTGTCCTAGGACAGGAGGGCCACAGCCCACACCTGTGCCCAGCCTCAAGATTTGCATTTCTGGGAATCCTTCACCCATCATCCTTCTGGATTACTTTCAAGCCAGAACGCTCAGCGTGAAGACGAAGAGGCAGCATCCAGGCAAACTTGTTCTGGGGAGCCAGGGAGAGGGGCTGGCCTTACAAGTATGAACCTTGCTGTGCCCAACTCGAGCCCTCCTTCTTCTCGCCCTTGCCATCTCCCGCTCTTTCGCTCAGCTTCCCCTGCTTCCTCCTGCCTTTCCTTCCTTCCTTGATCCCTGCTTCTACCCTGTGGCAAGAGCAGTTTTGTGACTGTGAACGAGGTGGGATGGAGAGTTCTTCTGCCCTCCATATATCTCCTGTACTGTCAGCAGGTGCTCCGGCTTCTCTGCCTCTTTGCCTGGGGCGCATGGCAAATCTAGGTGCAATGCCAGGCTGGGGAGAGTTGGGGGAGAGCGTCAATCTTGCTGCTTCTGCAAGTTTCCCAGTGACTGACGCCTGAGCAGCCTGAACTTGACTTTGGACACACCTCTGAGGGACTCGGGCCCCTGTTGCATACTTGCTTTCTTCTGATGATCTTAGGGTGGTGATTTTCAGGTCAGGCATGCCTCTTTCCACAGACACCAATCCTGTGACTTCATTCATTCATCCGTTCATTCTTCATGCCCTTCAGAGTTTGCAGTTACAGAGCTAGATGAACTTGCGTGGATACTCAAGGCCTTTCAGGGACTCATCAGGGCTCTGCAACTTTGGGCTGCGGAGACATTTTTCTCCAGCAATGTGGCTGGTTCACCCTTCATTACAGCACATTGTCTCATCCCAGCATAAATAGGTATGTGAATGTCACATGAGATCCACTCAGGGATCCTGCGGTCTCTTCCGGAATATTTATTAACTGCTGCCTATCTAACATCTTCTGATCAAGAGGACATTTAATCTGGGCCTTATGAATATAAGTCTTTGTGATGACAATGAAAATTGAATATTCCAATGCTGTTTAATTCAAATTAGGTTTCGGCTCTCCTGAGCTGTGGGGCCGTGTTCTGTGCAAGGTCTCTCCTGTTCTGCTGCTGCCTCCTCCTAACTAGCCACAAGAGAGCACAGAGATGAGACAGCTGGCGGTGGACGAGGTGTAAGTCAACATTTTCCTCACAGGAGATGCATAAGGTTGAGTCCTACATTTCTAGCTGGGCACCTTCAGTTGTTGATGTGCCAGGTTGTTCCAAAGCGGGCCAGTGCCGCAGGAATTGTCACTTAGCACATTGATTAAAGTGATTCATGGCCTTGCCCAAGACTTTCCCAAGGCCCCGCATGCACCCAACAAATGCAAACATTTCTGAGAGAGAAAGAGCAAGCGTGGAGGCCTTCAGCATCCTCGGCTGACCTCGGGTCCAGATGCTGGTGGAAGTGGGGGCTTGGATCTGCTTTGTTTCAAGGACAGTGGTGATATATTTTATTACAGTGGTGATTCTGAGGTCCCATCAGACAGCTGGCATCCTCAGCATCTAGGAGACCAGACAAGCTGAATTGATTTTTGCACAACAGCAGAGAGCAGGCAGAGGACGGCATAAACAGCAAGGCCGTCGGAGGTGATGCAGGGCACTCTGCTGGTTGGGACCTGCACGCAAACACGGTGTCAGAGGAGCTAACAGAGTCTCCCCTACCTACTGGGTGAAGAGGTTAAAAAAAAAAAAGAACACAGAGAAGGGTGCTTCCTAGGTTATGAAAAATAGCAATGCACTTATCTCTTTACTCGTAACAAATATACTGGACATTTGATCCAACCCGACTCTCTGAGCTCTGCAAACACACGGTTTTAAACATGCAGCCTACTTTCTCCAGTTTCTCAGCCCAAGCCCTGGGCTGCCTCAGCCTCTGACATCTTGCTCGGAGGCAGCTGTTGAGTCCTTTTGGCTGCATTTTCTTGAGAAGGAAAGGTGCGCCCAGGGGCTGGGGATGCCCACCTGAGGGATTCCCCAACACAGCACAGCTCTGCAAGAATCGAGCAGCCTGGGTGGGTGCTGAGGATGCAAAGGTCAAGGTAGTCCCTGCCCTCCAGAGGCTACACAGGCTGGCCAGGAGACAGCTTGCAAGAGGCCGCAACAAATGTGTGTGACAGTGAGGGCTGGAGGGTTCACAGAGGTCCTCGGGGACAGGGGTGGGAACTGGAGGTGCCCTGCCTTCTGGCCATTTAAACCAATTGACATCCTAAGAAGAAACTGTGTGTGGGCATGTGTAGTATGTGTCTGGATGCACATGTGTGCAGCTTTGTATGCACACATGCATGTTGTGCATGCCTACGTGCACATGCATGTGTGAACATGTGTCTGTGAATGTCCATGTGCTCACTTGTGTAAGTGGTGAGTGTGCATATATATACATTTCTGTATGTGTATGCATGGGTGGGTAGTATGTGTATATGTGTGTGTGATATGTAAGTGTGCATTCATCCTGTGCTGTGAGCATATAAAGATGTGTGTGTTCATGCATGTGGCTATGTGCTCATGTCTGTGTGCTTACACACATGAGTGATGAGCATACATAGGTTGGCATTTCTCTATGTGTGTGCATGCCTGTGGGGGTGTGTGTGTGTGTGTGTGTGTGTGTGTGTGTGTGATAGGTATGTGTACACACATTATGCTGTGAGTGTGTGGGGATGGGTGTGTGTTCATGGGTATGTGCATGTCTCTTTGCATTCACATCTGTGTGTTTGCGTGTGTAATTGATGAGTATGCATATGTGTGCATCTCAGCACATGCATGCATGCATGCACGTGTGTGCCTGTGTATGGCATGGGGGCAGGTTTGTCTAGACTTTGACCCAACTTCTAGCCTGCTCTTACTTAATTGTGGGCACGGACACATTAATCTTCATGGAACTCCCTTTTGAAGCAAATATAATGGGTTTTATATTTATTTCCCGAGTCCATCTGGCGTGATATGGCGCTCTCAATCACATCTGTGAAAACAGGAAATCACTCGCTTCAAGAACCATGGATGATGTGCCTTGCAGAGCTCTGTGCCGTGGCCACCCCTGTCCTCTCTGAGACCCACTGGCTAAGGGCATGGCGTGAAGAGGCAACCTCACAGTTTAGTCTCAGTTCCAGGACCGAGGACACGCCACCAATGACTCAACAGGATTTGCTCATTTGAAAGCGTGACCCCCACCTGGAGCGTAGGCGTGGCACAGACCCTGAGAATTCATTGGGATGTCATCTCCGGGTCCAGACTCTGCGTCAACAGGCACAGTTGTGTTTGCTCTGGCGTTACTTCAGCGTCCGTGAAGGAAGATTCCTCCCAATTTCCCCAGGCAGGTACTTCAGTGGCATCGCTATTCTCATCACAGTGTTTCCTGACATTCATTCTAAATCTGTTTCATCTCCAGGAGCAGCTGCCTTCCTAAACGATTCCCAGGGCTTTTCTAGTAAGAGGAGGATTGAAGGAGGGTGCTGCAGTGCCCTTGGTGGGCAGCTGGGAACTTTGTCATGCATGTTTGCACAAGGACACAGCATTTAAGGCAGAGCTCGAGTCCCATCTATCTTCACAACATCCTCCCTCCACAAAAATGGGCCCCCAGCTGGAAAGAATGAAAGTGCAAGTCAGATTTAAAGGCTTCGTGGTTATGTTTTTTGTTCTTATATTTGTATCTGTGAAATCCTACTCATCATTTTTTCTGAGCTGGAAGATTCTCTTTTCCCTTTCTGTCCCTTTCATTTTAAGGATTCCAGGATCAGAGAATTCTTCAGTCCTCTCCTTCTTGTTAGGTGAAGGCACGCAGTTGTTAGTGTTGTATGTCCAAGTTCACAGTTACGTAGATGACTATGTAGGGATGCTGAGAAGTAGCCCAAGAATGTAATGTGCTCAGAAGTAGCCCGAGAATGTACCACTCAGGGTCTGTGCTCTGCAAGCCATCCTTCTTTGAAAGAGACTCCCTGTCCATCTTCACTCAAAGGGGAAAAGGCAGACCACAGGGTCAGAGTGGAAGAAGGGACCAGCCTTTCGATTTTGCTAGTGTTTCCCATCAGCATTTTTCTTGCCAGTAATCTACTCTCTGGTATGCAGCTGATCCCAGTTTCTGGTCTTTCCCATAATCTGAATTCCACGAGGTCTTCTCCAAGGTTCCATGGCACCAGCATCTGCAGAGCACCACCCTTTCCTCGGGGACCCCAGTCTCAGCTCCTCAGAGCCTGCACCAAGCTTTTACATCTAATGAATCCAGTTTCAGTCCTGGGGAGTGATGACTCATCCTGCAGTTACCACCTCTGGGTTATTTCTTTGTCTCTGTGTCTTCTCAGCCCTCTGGTACCTAGTCAAACAATTCTATGCATTCAATTCTCACTGTTAAAATCACTGGTATGCTTTCTGTTTTCTTGACTGGATCCTGACTCTTTCAGTATTCTGGTACATTACATTTATAAAGATAATAGTCATCTGGGGGGATACAACTGAGGGAAAGTTTGTAATTGGTGGTAATATTATTTCAGATAAAATTCAAGAACTATGGCAAAAATGAGATAATAATTTTTTTTAATTTAAAGGATGTAAAGATGGAGTATATACAAACTGAGGAAGTTGATTTTATAGAAGGAGAGGATGAAAAATATTAAAAGCAGAGTGGATCATTGGTTGAATGAAGTCTCAGAAGGATAAACTAGATATAGAAAAGAGGGGAATTGTTCTTGTTTTGAAAGAAGAAAGGGAAGAAGAGAAGGGAGGATGAAAATTAAAACAACAGCAACAACAACATATTTACAAGTGAGAGGCAGCAGAATTCTTACTTGTGTTCCTGAGAAGTAGAACTGAAGTCTATGTGAGTGTTAGGGGAGTTAAAAAGAGTAACGCAAGCAGCAGCTGCCAGGAAACATGTTCCAGAAATGTGGCATTTGGTAGATTAAAGGTGTCTGAGCAGCACTGATGGCTTCAGATGGTATAGAGTTTGTGGTAGAACAAATGAGAGTGACAGAAAAGCTTTGGAGTTTAAAACATGATGTTTTAGGAATCAGTTGTGGTGACACTGATGACGCAGAGCCCCCATCACCGCGGAAGGGCAGAGTTGTCCCATCCACTTCTTTTTCAACCTTGTTTCTCATCAGAAATCTATCCCATCCTGCCAGCTACCTAAGTTGTTATAGTTTTTGAGTTTCTTTATTTTTGTCAGCTCGGCAAGTTCCACTGGGTGACGAGTGCGCCTTCAGAAGCACGTCGAGGGCAATTAGCTTCCTTGCCAAGGATGGGTCATAAGTGACTTCCTCAGCACTGTGGGAACATTTGCATCTAATGACGCCTGGGGAACCCAAGGCGCTTTACTTCACAGTGAAGAACACCTAAAATTAGAGGGCCTGGGAATGTGTGTATAAATGGAACTCTTTTCCTAAATTAAACCCAGCTATATTTCCATCTTACATTATCGTTTTGCCACTCTTTATTTTTAACCTCCCATTCCATTTCCCGTCCACCCACCTCTACCGCCCTGGGCTTCGTCATTATAAGTAACCAAGCCCCCAAACAAATAAGGATTTCACCTTGATATCTTGGTGAATGGTGCAGAAGAAATTGTTTAAAAATCTGCCGAATTTTAAAATTTGAACCTTAGAGGTAAGGTTATCACCAGATTTTTTGAGGATAGTGACACTTGTTTAGACACCCTTGGGGTTGGTTCTGAACTTAACATTTTCCCTTCTTTTCCCTTTTTAGTTCATGCTGATACCTAAGCAAGATGCATTTTTTTTTTTTGTTCATGATTAAAATTAAAAGTTGTCACTGGACTATCAGAAGTTTCGATCGAAGGTACATGCCAAGCGAGCCGTTCCTGTCACCTTGTTTGTACCATCACTGGAGTCCAAGAGCTTCTCTGCCCAGTACTGTCCAGAGATGGTTTAGGGTAAACCTTCCACATGGAGGAAGGAGAGTTTTTCACCAACCTCCCTCTCAGCCTCCAGGACTGCAAAAGCTGTGAGTCTGAGTCCCTCTGATAGTTCTGGAGACCTGCACAGCTGGGTTGCCACCCATGTTAGTTCTTAGCTTCTTTTCTGTTAGTTTTCTGTGTTTTGGTACATAATACTTCTGTCTGTTTTATGTGCTCTGCTTTTTAGTCATTTTACTCAAAGTTCGACATGGAAAGGCAAAGGGAAGAATATCTGTGCCATAATGTAGCATCTAGGTGTGTGTGTGTGTGTGTGTGTGTGTGTGTGTGTATGTGTGTGTGAGGGAGAGAGAGAGGTTGAGAGGGAGAGAGAGAGAATCTTAAACCATACCTTGAGGGTCACTGAAATGGTGAGAGGTGGACACATCCCTCCCTAACACCATGTGGTAAACAGGTTCTTTCTACCTGGGGAGGGAGGGAGTGAGCAAGGTGGTGACCAATGGACATCTTCGGGTAAGTCCCCTGAGAGCCCACGCTGCTTTGTCCTGCACTCTCCCTGCCTGTGTATAGATACTGTCAAGACAAAGACCTGCAGCTAGCAGGGGCGTGCACAGCATACACTTCCGTGTGGGAGTTTATTTTTCACCATATAGAGGGATCAGAATTGCCTGGCAGTGTGCCCCTTGGGAGAGCTGCGACAGTAAAGTAGGTTTTCTTCTTTTTTTGATGGCTATAAAAATGGGAGGAGAGAGAGGCTGCCTGGTCATAGACTGGATGCATATGAGAAAGGTCTTCCTTTCTCTGAAATTTCCTGTTGACCCTGGGCCCAAATTCAAGGGTGGGCATGTGGAACTAGGCTCATTTACTTTATTACTGCAGAATCATGATGGGGGAGTAGTGTTGGTGCTGGTGGTGTCGTGCCACTGGGTTTTTTAGAGATACCTGTATAAGACCCTTAAGAAATTCCACATGAGCCGGGCTTGGTGGCTCAGCTTGTAATCCCAGGCCTTTGGGAGGCTGAGGTGAGTGGATTGCCTGAGCCCGCAGGTTTGAGACCCGCCAGGGCAGCGAGACCTCATCTCTACAATAAATCAAAAAAATCAGCCGGGCGTGGTAGTGCATGCCTGTAATTCCGGCTACTTGGAAGGCTGAGGCGGAAGGATAGCCGGAGCCCAGCAGGCGAGGCTGCGGTGGCTGGGAGCGGCCACTGCACTCCAGTCTGGGCGACAGAGTGAGACTCCAATTCAAAACAAAAAAAAGAAATTCCACATGTTATTTATTGAGTGAATATTTAAAAGCCCTTTCAGAAGAATATATTAGTGAGGAAAGGGCATATTCTAGTATAAACCTGAGGAGGGCATAAAGACTAATGCACAGAAAATGGATTTAATCCCTCTACTTGGGCTTTAACACTGAGGTGGTTGTGCTGAAGTGTCCATGGTTCCTGTAAACCGCTAGTGACTGGGAGTCTTGGAGCAGATCTTGAAGCTTCGTGAGCCACCAGGTTCAGTGAAAAGCAGGGCTTTGAAATCTGAGAGTGATCCCACTAGCATTCTGGCCCCACTTTTGTGGTCTGTGCTGTTAGGGACAAGATAGTCCCCTTTCTGAGCCTCAGTTTCTCTCTTTGTTATTTGGGCATGATAAATCACGTTATCATCGATCCTGGTGCATGAGGGCTGAACAAATACGGCCACCGTGAACAAACATGGCTGCAACACGCATCCCCTTTTCACTTTGGGGTGAAGACTTAACATCTACATGTGTTGCAACTAAGCCCTCCATGTCAGAAGGTGGTGCAGAGACACAAAGATACTCAGTACACAGCCTCTGTACACCAGCCAGTACCCGCCCATGATCAGTGGTCACTTACCAGGAGAAAGTTTTACTGAAATCGAAGGTATAGTCATGGCTGGTGGAGCAGGGGGTGAGGGCGAGGTAGTCAGTGTGTGATGGTTGGTGCAGTTGCTTCAATATTGCTTATCTCAAGGCCAGTGCTTGTTTCAAACAAACAAACAACAGCAACAACTAAAAACATTATGGCATTTAGAACCTAGTTTATTCTTTAGGAGCAGAGATGCACGACTTAAGCCTTGCCTGGTGTGGTCTTGGGTCTTGTTTATAAGCTGGCATCGTGTTGCCGTAAAGAGTGCATTCTGTCAGTTTTGCTGAATGACCTGTTATATCTCTACCTCCAGGCCGGTCAGCTGTGTCTAAACCACAAAAGGGGGGATGTGTAGTGAAGTGTGTCTGACTCTCCATCCTGTCATGGCCGGGAACTCAGTTTTTAAGGTTTCCCTGGGTTCCCCTTGGCCAAAAGGGGGGACCCATTCATTATTTTATTTTTGGTTTTCAAATCTAAAGGATCTCTTACGTGAAACATGGATTTAGAGGAAGGTCTCTCAACTAAGATTTCATTTGTCACCCATGGGCATGTAACAATGTCTGAGCCATTTTTGGTTGTCACCTCTGGAGAGTGCTACTGGCATCTAGTGGGTAGAGACCAGGGTTGCTGTTAGACATCCTTAGATGCACAGGACAGCCCCCATAACAGGGAATTATTCAGTCCAAACTGATAGTACTACCAAGGTTGATCAGAAGAATATGTCTCCTCTCACTCCCTCCCTCTCTCTCTCTCTGTCTCTCTGTCTGTCTCTTTCTCTCACTCTCTTTCTCTCTCTCTCTCTCTCTGTCTGTCTCTCTCTCTCGCTCTCTTTCTCTCTCTCTCTCTCCTCTGTATGTGGATAAGGAAAGCTTTTCCCATAGATAGGTATATCTAGAAGTTTAGGTACTTACTCTTGACTCAGAAAAAATTCAGGAAGATAAAATTTATACATATTTAAAATTAGCATCTTCTAGTAAACCATCCGGTAAAGAGCCTTATGAAGTCTGGGCATGCATGTACGATGTTAAAATTTTAACCAAACGCATCACCTGCTTTAAGGATAACATCTTATTCTTTGAAAGAAGAAATAATTCCACATTTAGTTTCAAGAGCTTTTTGTCACTTAGCCCACCTGGTTTTAATCTAGTTTTATTTGCTTATCTAAACATATCCTTGTTGAAAACATTTGAATTTCAAAATGTTTGATATGAACTTCCCCTTTCTCCTCCTTGCCTTTATATCATTGTGTAACTAGATTTGGTAATAATTAAGCTTTATCCAGATGGAGGGGTGGATAGCTACTAACAGAATTACCCACAGATGCTATGTAAAATCCATCTGGCCAAGAGAAACATGAAGCTTAGCTGTTCTGTAGGTAAAACACATTTTGCTGTGGATACAAGAAATGTCTTTTTTTTAAGGGGGCTTAAGTTCAATAAAATAAAACACCCTGCTTCCTCATTTTTTCTGTTTTAGCATATGCCAGTTTTAGGGCATATAGGTCACTTAATGGCACACAGCAATCCTGATTGATATACAGCAACCCTGAACACAGCTGGCCAGAGTGAGGCTAGGGGCCAGACGGTGATTCTTCTCCCTATTTCTCTCTCTCTCTTTTTATGTCTCTCTGTCTTACTCTTTCTCTGTGTCTCTCTTTCTCTCTGTCTTACTCTCTCTCTCTTTCTCTCTCTCTCTGTCTCCCTCTCCTTCTCTATCTCTTGCTATTTTTCTGTCTTTTTTCCCTCTACTTTTCTATCTATCTGTCTGTCTGTCTGTCTGTCTCTTTCTCTCTCATTCCTCAGGTTGGTTTCACTTTTGTCATACTAAAAAAAACAAACCAAAACAAAACAGGAAATGGTGTTAAGAAGAACCTAAGGAGGTACTTACTTACCTTGGGGGTTGTACTGATTCTGTGTTGTGCCTTAATGTGGGTCCCTTGCAAAGAGTATCTGAACTAAACTGGATCCTGGGCTGTCCTTTGAACCTACTTGAATCTCAGATGAATCCATTAAGGAATGGCCTCTTGCTACAATCCAGAGGGTGCCTGTTGAACCCGGGACTCTAATGAGAGAGATAGAGACCACAAAGAGCCAGCTCTGATGCAAACACACGAGGGTCTTTATTCAGGCTTGAGTCTGGGCTCACGCATGAAGCCCGTAGAGGTTTCATGGACCAGAGCCCCGATCCACAATGGCAAGCAGTTTTTGTGCACGATTACAGAGGGAGGGGAAAGAACTTTAAACTTGATTTTTCATGATTGGGTAATTTCTCCTAATGGGGACGGGAACACTTGGTATTGGTGGGTGCTGCCCGTGATTGACAGAAAGCCACTTAACGGGCAGAGTGGAATGTTAGATAATTTAGGTCCATGCAGTCCCTGCGTATGAAGTAACCTGAGCCGGCAGGCAAAGGTTACATTAGCCCTTTAGTTTACCGATCCAGCCCAAGGTATGCTTAGGAAAGCTTGTTTGCTTAACATTTACATAACATAACATGGTCATTATGGGACAACAAAAGCCAAACTTAACAAAGTTTTAAATATGAATGCTGCAAACACATACAGTGAATGTGGGGTAGAAAATCATATACTAATTCTGGGAATTTATAAAATATCACAAGAGTATTATAGCAAGGCGGTTTCTTTTATACAAGTCTTTGTTCCCTTCAGGTTTACATAGCCACTGCGTGTAAATTATCACTGGGATAAAAATCGGTGATAGAGAACAGCTGGCGTCTCTGAGTCTGCTGCCACCTTGTAGGAATGTCTGAAAGGGGCTTATCGCTTTATCATCTACATCCCGTTGTAAAAGCAGAAGTTAGCCCACTAATTTGGGGCTGACAATGCTTAACCCAAGAGTTCTAAATATAAACACTACTTACGCCATTATACAATTGGTCACGACCCGGCACCCGACATATGCCTAATTCTACGGGGTCTGAGGTAGGATTTAAAGTGCCTAATTCTACGGGGTCTGAGGTAGGATTTAAAGTACTAAGATTTCATAAAATACATGAGGTAGGAATACACAAAATATATAGTAAACATGAGGTAGGGATATATGAAATATAGTGAACTAAACACTACTTTTACAGCAAGTATTGGTTTTTAAGTTTCTTGGTTTCTTGGGTCTCCCAATAGCTCCTAAGTCTATTTTTGTCCTCTCAGTGCCAAAGTCCAAGCCAGTCTTTCTAGACCTTTCTGAATTCATTTGCAGCTTAACATTCTGTTAGGTTCTCTGCATGCTTTCCATGTGCCGGGGTCACTTTAGGGTTTTCCATCTCATCCCTGCCACCTCCCTACCTGTGAGACATGAGCTAATCACCTCCCCGGTTGAGTAACCTTAGACAACTTATAGAGTAAAAATGACATGGTAAGTTACTTGTTCCTTAATATTCATGCTCCTATTTACTGTGCATCTTGGGTCTTCTGGTGAATATGGCAACCCAAGACCAGAGTATGCTCCATTGTCCAGAGCTGTTCTCACAGGCTCTGAGTCAGTTCAAGCACTCAGGACAGGCCTCCCGATTACATGACCCGAGGGTCTTGATGGCTCCCACATATTTCTCATAATTATGTAGGCATTTAATTCGAAAGCTTCTCAGGATTCTAAATATAGCCCATTCCTTGGCTTACTTTTATGCCCCTAACATGGCTGCCAAGTTTTTTGCTTGGAGTGAAATATGAGTTAAAACTGATATACCGGAATGGCACTAATTATAGCACCCTGAATAGTAGCGAAAAGCTGCATTGCTAAAATTACTAGTTAATCACATACAAATAGTGCTTGCTGTCAGCTTTTTATAGCTGAAATTGGGACCAAGCTGGGCCATGGAACAGTGAAAATGTTCAGAGCTGCTATGTCCTCCAAGAACCAATAATGTGAGTGGGTTGATGCAAAGACCAGAAGAACAAGGGCTGTAAGTGCCACTCCCCAATTTGAGGTCAAGTTTCTTGTCCTCTCTGGGTCACAGTGTCTTTATCTCTATTTGGAAGATCAAAAAGAAAATACAACTTTAGAATGCCCCTGTGGGGAGTAAATTCATTACAATATTTAAAGCATGCTGAGAGTTTTACACTATAAATAACGAACACTGCTTTTTAAAAAATTCTATCATCAGGCTATAACAGCAGCAGTAGTACAATTAAATATAGTTTGTATTTTTTCAGTGCTCTAGGCTTTGGGGGATGTTTGGTCCTGTTTTTTAGAGAAAGGTTCCTTTGTAAAGAAAGTGAATCAAATCCAAGGGAGAAATAACCATTTCTTGGCATAGACAGAGACCAAAGTCAATATACTTTGATGGAAGCTAATTTGAGTTAGTTCAGAATTGTTCATGGAACTTAGGAAACTTTAGTTCTAAAGTAAAAACTGTTCCATGATCTAAGGCATACATAAAATTTAATTTTTTTGGTAAAATAAATGCATAAACTTTAGGGGTTCATAAGCTGTCTTGCAAACTTTCTCAAATAATATGGACATCATTCCTTGTTCTCTCATTAACTGATTCTCATTGATTTGGCAAGTACATGTCACCTTAACATAAACAGAAAATGCTCAGAAAACTCCATCAAGTTCTAGTGAATATGCCTATTGTAATTGTGCCACCTCCTCCAGATAGTAGCCATACCTTTTAAGAACAACTGTTTTTATGAACCATGATAAAATTGCTAAGCCATCCCACCCCAGTTCTAGAAGAAATGGCCTTGGACTCATACAGTGCTTGGCACTTTCCAATGAATGAGCTAAATCAATATGTCCACCAGCAGAAGATGAGAGTGTGCAGGAAGTTTCTGCCATACTGCCTTTATATCACTGGCTCATGTTCAAGGTCAAGTAGCTTGGGAAGTTTGTATAGCTGCTTGTCCAACACAGATTTCATATCTTTGGAATTTAAGAAAGGCACAGATGTATTTCTTCTATAAGGAAGAGTAGTTTTACTCAAAGGTCTTTCCCTCCCAGAGCGACTGATCCATTTTCATTTTTTTCTAACACTTTCTACAACCAGGTGAACATTTTTGATCATTATGATTTCAGAGCTCAATAGCAATTTCAGGAGGTTATAAAAAAAAGGTCATTGCTTTGCAAAGAAAATGGGTCAAAATTCCCACAGAGTGAAGAGAAACCTAGTATCAGGTGTGTCTATGAACTCCAGTCGTATGTGTATTTGATGACTTTACATTGTCCCACCAGTTGTTTCTTTTTCTCTCAGGGCTTTATTTTTAGAGAACAGGTTAAATATCCCTTTTTAAAAAATGCTTGGGACCAGGATTGTTCTGGCTTGTGATTTTTTTTTGGATTTTGGAATATTTGCATATATATAATAAGATGGGACCCAAGTCTAAATGTAAAATTCATGTTTGATATACATGCTATACATATAGACTGAAGGTAATTTTATACAATATTTTAAATAATTTTGTGCATGAAACAAAGTTTTGACTTTATTTTGCAACTTGTCACATGAGGTGAACTGGGAATTTTCTGCTTCTGGCATCCTGTTAACATTCAAAAAGTTTTGAATTTTGGACCATTTCAGATTTTGGGTTTTTGAGTTAGAAATGTTCAGCCTGCATTTTGTCTTCATAATCTCTATTTTTCTTTAAAATTTATTTTTAAAAATACCTCCCATTGCACTTTTTATATAGTACACAGTTACTTTTTAACCTCTGTGTGTTATATTTGAGTGTTTAAAAAAATTTTTATAACGGTTATGTCTCTACTTAACCTGCCCAGTTATTCTGTTAGGTTCTTTGACACATGTGGAATATAGTCATATTTTATCTATATTCATGTCTACTGATTCTATTTTCTGTGTCATTTTGGATTGACTGATTTTTCTCTTCAATGTCAATATTTTCCTTTTTTTTTACAGGTTTGGTAATTTTTGACTGGATGCTAAATGTTGCAAATCTTACCTTGTTGGGTTAGATATTTTTGTATTTCTTTAACCAAAAAAATATGTATTTTTTTGAATAGGCATTCTTGAGTTAGAACATTTTTTAACTATGTGCTTGGAGGCAGTAAAGGCACCCAGAGACAGTGTGATGCTTTTAAAACTTGCTTTTTTTTAGATTAGAAAATATAGTTTATTTAGAAAGTAAATGAGAGAGAGGGAGATTTACCTCCCCAAGGTAGGGGAGGAGACCAAAGCCAGGAAACATGGCCTGGTCATAGCAAAAAGAGCACATGACCACACCATAGCTTAGCAAGAAAATGGCCGCAATGAGCTGGCAAAGGCCTCAAACCTGCTTGTAAGCTTACTTAGTTGAGGCAGGAGCAGTATTTATTCTAGGGGTCCCTTTTTCCCCCGGTACACAGCCATGACCCTTCTCAGTACTCTGAGCGATGCTCTGTGAGTTGTGCAGTTTGCTCTGGCGGTGGGAAGCAGGTACCATTCCCAGCCTTGTTCTTCTGGATTCTCTCCTCTTCCTCTTGGGTAGCTTCCTCACATGCGTGTGCTAATCACTATTCAGTGGGTTAAGCTGACCCTCCTCCCAATTTCCATGTTCCCTCTGGGCAACTCTCTCCCTTTGGTTCTCTGCCCCGTGAACTCCTGGGGCCCACACCTCTCTCCCTTCAACCCAGGCCATCTGCCAGACTCCACCTGGGTCCCCTTCCCGGGGCAACAGCCTGGACGCTTTCTCCAGCTGGTAAGCTCATCAATTAAAGGACTCACCATCATTTGTCTTCTGTCTCTTAGATACCTCTGCCCTTTGTTGCCTGATGTCCAGTGTTTGGAAAACCATTCAATGTACTTTGTCAGTTAAAAATGTTTTTTCTCAGTTAAAAAACAAATACCGTTCCTGTTACTCCATCTTGACAATTAGCTGAAGGGTAACCATAAACAAATTGGAAACCAAATAAAAAAACCAGAGAAAATATTTGCAATGTATCAGTATTTCAGATAAATAGGGATAATATTTTCATTATTAAAAGAGATTTTAAGACTCATAAAGTTATATTTAGCTACAAAAAAAAGACAAAAACATAGGCAAAGTTGATGTACAGTCTTTTGGGAGGGGTTAAAATGAAAATGGCCAAAGAGCATAAAAATTTTCACTGCAATCATTATTATTTACATAAAACTTAGACGTTTGAGAAATTCCATTTTTCTCCATCTCAGATTAGCAAAAACTTAAAGTATGGTGATACCTAGTTATGTGAGTGAGCATATGAGAAAAGAGATACTCTTATGGGATGTTTAGGAGAGTGTCAGTTGGTACCATTTTAGTTTCATGTCTATATGAGTGTGTGTGTATTTTTTCCCAAGTTTTAAACTGTGCTTCCCAATTGGTCTAATCATTCTTATAAGAATTTTTCCTAATGAAAAGAAAAAGAAGTTTACAAAATAGGTACAAGAATTCACCTTAAAACTTTGTTTATAAAATTCAGTATTAAAGAGAAACCTCTTGTCCAAAAATTGCACACTTGATAAGAAGTTGTGGCATATTCATTAGATGAGCCATTTTGCCACAATTAAGAGTAAGGATGTCTGTGTAGCTATCTGACATGGAAATATTTCATTACATAACAATGTAAAAGGTCAACATCCAAAATGGATTATAGAACGATATCATTTATAAGTATATGTGAGTGTATAAGTGTGAATGTGTCTGTCTATCAGAGTGAGTATGAAGATGTGTACCACTGTGTATGAGTCTATATGTGAGTGTGCTTGTGTACAAGTATGTGAGTAAATATGTGTCTGAATGTGTGAGTATGCATATGTGTGAGAATGTGAGTGTGTATGTGTGTTTGTGTATATGTGAATGCGATGCTATTGTATCTAGTATGTGTGAATATGAATGTATGTATGTATGTATGTGAGTGTGTGCATGTCTGAGTGTGCATATGTGTGTTTTATTTTCTTTATACTTTGTCTAGATTTTTAAAAAATGTTTTGATAATGAACAAGCATTTCTTTCTAATCAGAGATAACCATAAAGTTCTTCCTGAGGGAGAAAATAATGCTAGGAAACAGAGAACATCCCCGTACTCATAAGGAGACCTAAACTTGGTAATTTAGTGGAAGTAAAACCTTGGAGAGTGGTGGTGAAGGTTTGAGAGCTAATTATAAGAAAAAAGAGTTGACTCAAGATTCAGAAATGCAAAGTGCAAACAATCAAAGTCAGTGTAGAGACTTGGATGGAGGCAAAACCTTACACGGAAGGAGGGGACATAGGGGCAAGCGACTTCCTGTGAATGCACACCTGCACACCTCTCCATCAGCCTCCAGGAAACCTGGAAGCTCACCTGGCTTTTAGAGTCACGTGAGTCCAAACCAAAACCCTCATCCACAGAAGCCACGTGGCTTTGGGCACATCACTTCACCTGCCAGAATCTCTGTGCGGTGTGCACAAAACAGTGTGAATGAAATACTCAGTGTGGCACCTGGCCTTGAGGAAGTCCTCAGTCATTAGACACCATCATCATTCGATGTGGCATAAGACCGAACTGAATAGTCACTCCATCCACTGACCAATTGTGCTCAGCATTTTGCTTGATTTCCACCAGCAGAAGCCTGCTGGCTTGTAAATTGTAATTTCTGTGGGTGGAGGTGTGAGCATGTGCTCCAGCTGGAAAAATTGGGGCATGGAATTTGTCTGCACTTCCCTAGAATTGCTAATGCTCTTTCCCTCCAAAGGGGACAGAGAGGGTAGCTTTGAAAGCACAAAGCACAGAATCTGGATGACATTAGGTCCCTTCTGGGTGTGCATGCCACACTGCAGCATATGGTGAGAATGCCCTCATTCTCACTTTATTATCCCACCCTCTTGGCTCACTTAGAGTCACCCTTCCCTTCCATACTGAAGGGTATATTTTTTTGGCAATTTCATTAGACATTTCTTTCTCACTCCCCGACTCTCCGCCTCCCACACATCTGGATAGTCCAATAACTCAATAAACTCCTTACTCAGCGGTGCCTCTGGATATTCTGCATAACAGAGGTTTGTCTTGGCGAAAGGGCAGGAGAGGAGATAGGACACTTTGTGCAACCGTGAGGGTACAGTTTTATCTAGGTGGCAGGCTTATCATGGTCGCCAAATAACGTGGATGGGATTCAAAGGGCTATAGTCTTCTTCTGTCTCTCACCCCTGCAAATGTCCCCAGTGGTGGTGTACCGCATGAGACAAGCGTATCACAAGACTGTGGGAACACCAAATTCAATCAGCATTTTTCAGAGCATATTCGCTTTTGGAGGGGGATTGGGCACATCTTGGTACTGATTTTGTTCAGGCAAAACACACTTGATCTTGTGTAAATGGCTTCTCATTAGGATGGATAAAGATGGGCTCAGTTCCTCTCTGTGTTCCAAGAGATTATTAGCACAATGGCTCATCTGTTAGGGCATAACATGGAGCCGGAAGGGCGTGAACAGCCGCCCATGGATGTTTGGCAGACGTGTTCGGCGTTTCTATTTTAAGTAGCAAAGTCCTGAGCCATGGAGGAAACTGTTATTACATAAACATTGTCTTGTTAATTCCTTCCTGTATCCCCATGAGGAGTGTGAGTGGCCAATATTGTTACCCCAGGATTCCAGATGGCAGACACAATGTCAGTCATGTGGCATCTTTTGTGTTTCAAGGTCATGATGCTCTTTGGAGGTGCTGCTGGGGACATCATCTGGGACTCTACCTCATTTGTGCAAGCACAGCTCCATGTCTCCTTCATGGCTTGCAGAGCTGTTTCTTGCCCCTCTGATCCACACATGAGAAGCCCCCAGGGTCTAGTCAGTCGTATCCTTTATAAATCAGGTGCAAGTTTGGAGGCAGCCCCTTCCTGACTACACCAGCCATGTTCTTAGTCACACAGGGGTTGATTTTTCAGATGTCGTGAAGGTAATCTATGAAGAGTGAAAGATCAGAATAAACATTGTAAACAAATAGCCACCAAAACCTCTTCCAATATTTGCCTTTGGTCAGAATTGCTGCCAGCCTTTCAGAGCTGCTCCTGCCCTGGAAGAGTGGTAGAAACATGTATGCTTCCTCCCTTGGCTAGTGCTTCTATCACTGGGCATCTGCTAGAGGTTTTTTTTCCCCTGTTAGTTTATCCTTGGGAGCAATAAATGTAATGAGATTATGTTAATATCTTTATTGGATAAGGAAACCTTTCTTAAATGCCAGAAACTAATGTCTAATGAACTCTCAGAAGGAAGGGAAAAAATCATTTTCTATGTGTTCCTCATGTTATAATTTATCTCTATTTTATAAATAGATTATAGCAGATTATGATTAATTTATTGGAAGATTATTCCTGGCACAAAGGAAAGCAAGGTGCAGAGATGATGAGATTGTAATTCATTGGCTCTATAATGTAAGAAGATAATCAGTCAAATTCTTGCCCACAGCTATTTATACCCAAAGGTCCTCCAATTCAAGCCTGAGCAATGTTGCCAAGCAAACATTAATGACGAACGTCAAGTCCTTGGTGGAGAGTGCCACAGTCAGGATGGCACAGGGCTAACAAAGTGGGAAAGTCTTTTGTGTCCTGAGAAGACAGCATGTCAACAGTAGTGAGTGGGAGAATGAAGACATTTAGGGTGTAACATGGAGCTTCTGTGCCCCGGCAATCTCTCCTGTTAGTCCATATAGAAGTGCAGTCAGCATGAGAGACAGGCCAGATGGGCACCTTCAGTGAGCAGGAATGTGAGGGTACTCCTCACTGAACATCCCAAAGATGCCATGCCTGAATAGAGGTGTGTGGGAGGAGAGGGGTCGAGTAGAAGAAGAGAAGCACTTTTCCTGCTAATGGGGATGTGAAGAATTTTGATGGTTTGCAGGGAGGGGGAGAAGAAAGAAAAGCACACCACTGTGCATGACCTCCGTCCTGACCCCATTCACATTGCACGACAGTGGCAGTGAGCAGGGGAGTGCCAAAGAATTACAAGGAAAGAGCCATAGATGTTCTTTGCATTGAGGATTCCTTGTGCTGAGGGTGGGCGGTGAACCCCAAGATCATTGAAAACTGAACGTCAGGTGCTTGAGGCAGAGCTGGTCATCCTGTGGGTATTCAGGAGACCTGCTGGGTAGGGAGTAACTTATAAGGACATAAATACCTGCCTTCATTGCAGAGCTGGAAGCTATAGTCTCCTGGTGTCAAAGCTCTTCTCTAAGGAAGGCCTCTGGGCAGCTCTATTCAATGCGCATTTGCACATTTCCTTGAGTTGTTTCGGTTGGGGATATCCCTGTGGAATGGGTAGGTATGCCCTAAGCTATGAATGGTCGCATGCTTCTCTATCTTTTTCTACTGTATATTGGCTGTGGATGAGTTTATCTGGTGACCCAGGGGAAGAGTGGTTTTCCACATGGAGCCTGATAGCCCATACATGAAATAATTTCTGCTATTTAACCAGATGAATTGGCTGGCCTCAATAAGGAAACGAATGAGTGAATTCCTGGGGCCTTGCTGGTAGAAGCAGCATGTGAGGGCACTTCACAGCTGCCAGCTTCTTTAGCTAACATGTTGAAGTTGAATAGTCTTTCATTGCCTGCACACGTGCTCCTCTTCTTGAGCTGCCCACCATGATGGGCACCAAGCTTGTTGTCCACTCATTGCTCAAACGCATCCAGGGCATCAGACCCATCCCCATCCTCCCTTCATCTCCTCGCATCTCATGAGAAAATGAATCTGTCAATTGCACTGTTTTACTTAGGGTTTTCTAGATAAACAGACCAACTGAATATGTTATAAGTACCTGGTTCGTCTTACATGGTTATGGAGGATGGCAAGTCAAAAATCTGCAGAACTGATGTCTCACTTTGAGTTCTAAGATCGATAGGTAGAAAGAATTCTCTTCTACTTTAATTATCTTGAAGGCCTCAACTAATTAGAGAAGGCCCACCCATGATATGAAGGCAATCTGCTTTAGTCTATCAATCTAAATGTCAATCTCATTTGAAAACACCCTCACAGAAACACCTAGAGTCATGTTGAACCAGGTATCCTGGCATCCAGTCAGGCAGACGCATAAAATTAGTCATCATATGCACCTTCTTCATGTGTCTCCAAATCATTCATCTCTGCCATCAATTTGGTTCTAGCTAAATTATCCCTTACCTGCTTGCTACAACAACCTCTTAACTCATTTGAACTGTACATTATTACTCACACCAATCCAGTTTTCACCATGCCACCCCAGTATTCCTTACAGTTCTTCACTATAGCTTACTGTTGAACCCGGGACTCTAATGAGAGAGATAGAGACCACAAAGAGCCAGCTCCAATGCAAACACACGAGGGTCTTTATTTAGGCTCGAGTCTGGGCTCACGCCCAAAGCAGCAGCTTCAGGGACGAGAGCCCTGATTCACAATGGCAAGCAGTTTTTATGCACAATTACAGAGGGAGGGGAAAGAACTTTAAACTTGATTTTACATGATTGGGTAATTTCTCCTAATGGGTACGGGAACACTTGGTATTGGTAGGTACTGCCCGTGATTGACAGAAACTCACTTAATGGGCCGAGTGGAATGTTAGATAAGTTAGGTCCATGCAGTCCCTGCGTATGAAGTAACCTGAGCCGGCAGGCAAAGGGTTACATTAGCCCTTTAAGTTTCCATCCCAAGGTATGCTTAGGAAAGCTTGTTTGCTTAACATTTACATAACATAACATGGTCATTATGGGACAACAAAAGCCAAACTTAACAAAGTTTTAAATATGAATGCTGCAAACACATAAAGTGAATGTGGGGTAGAAAATCATATACTAATTCTGGGAATTTATAAAATATCACAAGCGTGTTATAGCAAGGCAGTTTCTTTTATAAAGTCTTGTTCCCTGCAGGTTTACATAGCCACTGCATGTAAATTATCACTGGGATAAAAGCCAGTGATAGAGAGCAGCTGGCGCCTCTGAGTCTGCAGCCACCTTGTAGGAATGTCTGAAAGGGTCTTATCGCTTTATCATTTACATCCCGTTGTAAAAGCAGAAGTTAGCCTATTAATTTGGGGCTGACAATGCTTAACCCAAGAGTTCTAAATACAAACACTGCTTACGCCATTATAGAATTGGTCACAACCTGGCACCCGACATATGCCTAATTCTACGGGGTCTGAGGTAGGATTTAAAGTACTAAGATTTCATAAAATACATGAGGTAGGAATACACAAAATATATAGTACAACATGAGGTGGGGATATATGAAATATAGTGAACTAAACGCTACTTTTACAGCAAATAAGTTTCTTGGTTTCTTGGGTCTCTCAATAGCATTCTCTTAACCTAAATCTATTGTTGTCCTCTCACTTACCAGTGAAGTCCGTATTTCTTAACACACCCTGCAAGTTCTAAAGAGACAGAATAACCATGCCTCTTCCTCCTTCTCCAATTCTCCCAACCTAATGACTCCATTAAATTCACACCAATCACCTTCTCTGCATCCTCAGATGTACTCTTTTACCCATGGTTCCGAGTAAAGGTCTCGCTTTACTTGGTATACACTTTCTTTTTCCCTGGCCAATTTCTGTTTATCCTCAAGCACTGAGCTGAGGATTCTACTTTCTGAGAAGTTTTTCTAGATCCCCTGGTCAGATCTGGGTGTCCCTTTTAATTTCTCAGTAGCCTTCCTTGAGCCTCTCTTTACCCACATACTTATCCTTAGGCCAAGCTCAGTCTCTGTCTTGCTCAAGGCGGAGAACACGTGGATGAGAACTGTTGTGTAAAGCCCAAATTTCAAAATCCGAGAGACCACCAAAGAGCCAGCTCTGATGCAAACACACAAGGGTCTTTATTCAGGCTCGAGTCTGGGCTCACGAACGAAGCCGGCCGTGGCTTCAGAGAAGAGAGCCCCGATCCAGCATGGCAAGCAGTATTTATACACCATTACAGAGGGAGGGGAAAGAACTCTAAACTTGGTTTTACATGATTGGGTAATCTCTCCTAATGGGTATGGGAACACTTGGTATTGGTAGGTGCCTTTTGTGGGCTTCAACCTGACTGCCCATGATTGACAGAAACCCACCCAACGGGCAGAGTGGAATGTCAGATAAGTTGGTTCATACAGTCACTGCGTATAAATTAACCTGAGCAAGCAGGCAGATAACTAGCATCTCCAAGTCTGCAGCAAAGGAATGTCTGAAAGGGGCTTATCGCTTTAACATTTACATCCCGTTGTAAAAGCAGAAGTCAGCATGGCAATTGGGACTAACAATGCTTAACCCAAGAGTTCTAACACTACTTAAGACATTATATAATTACATAATCAGTCGCTACCCGGTACCCGACATATGCCTAATTCTATGGGGTCTGAGGTAGGATTTAAAGTACTAAGATTTCATAAAGTACAATGAACATGAGGTAGGGATATATAAAATATAGTGAACTAAACATTACTTTTACAGCAAGTGTGGCTTTTTAAGTTTCTTGGTTTCTTGGGTCTCTCAGTTACTGGTCTCTGCCACAGCTCCTGGGCATGAATGAGACATATGGCACATGGAATAAAAATTAGATACTACAATTGCCACAACAGGGGGTACACAGGATCTGAAATCAGAATGTGTGGGTTTCAGATCCGGTGCTGGAGCATACTCGTTAGGTGACTTTGCTCAATATACTGAAAGTTTCTGAGCTTCTGTTTTCTCTTCTGCCAAGTGAAAATGAGCTTCTCTCTCTGAAGACCTTTATGGGTGTATGGAAAGTCTCAGTGGGTTAAAATCCACTCTAAACAATAAAGGGCTGTGAGACTCTTTGTAATAGCCACATCTCTGCCACATGGATGAGATGCATCAGACGCAGTGGCTAAGGGCATGGTTTCCGGAGTCATCCTTTGGGGGCTCAAATCCTGGCTTGGCCACAGCTGATGCGTGACCCTTAGCAGGCTGTTTAATTCCTATGTGCCTCACATCCATGGAATGGTCATGAGTACTAGGATAACAGGACTTAAAAAATTGTTGTAAAGGTCAGTATCATGTGCCAGTGCTCAGATCAATGCCTGGCATGTAATACGCACCATGGTGGTATTTGTTCTTGGTATTGTTATTATCTCCTGGTTATTAAGAGCATACCCTGTGGTTCCCACTCTGCCATTTCCTTCCTCAGGACCTTGGTCAAGTTCACCACTCTGGCCCTCCTCATCTAGAAAGGGGGATTTTGAGATCTTAGTCTGAGATAGCACACCTGCAGATGCCTTTTTTCCCAGTCACACCCAGTGGGCTGAGGAGGTGGCCAGGCAGAGCAGATAGGTCAGGCCTTTCAAAGCCCCCAGAGTGTACGTACCACTCCTTCAAGTCCACGGCTCCCAAACTGTGAGAACAGCATGACCCAGAGGGGCAAGTTAGGTGCTGACCTAGAGGCTGAGCCATTCAGGCTCCAAGCAGCGTCAGCTGGAAAAGCTGGAGGCTGGTGATGCCTGGGGCTCTCTCCAGCACACAGAAGCCTCGCATTTTCTCCTTATGCCATCACTCATTCACTCATCACCCTGGGTACAAAGGGCTCCCGAGTACCTCCTTGACCTTCTCTGGGGAAGGCCAATGGCACCACGCATGGCCCCGCCCGCCATTACCCTTCCCTTTCATTCGAAGCTTGTGATTTCTCATTACTGCTGATGGGACTTTTGGGAGCGGGAAACGTCGAGGTCAGCTTTGCCTCAGACCTTTGTTTCCGTTTAATTACGCTTCTGCTGTCTTCACAGCTACACTCTATGGAGGCTTTCTCCCTGTTATTGTCTCTCATCTCAGGATCTAGCTGACTTAAGTGGTTTCTCCTAGTTTATTAACTTCTTTTATTTCTACTCATTAACTGGATAGTGTTTCCCTAGATTTCTCACTCATCAGAGCTTCTCATCTCACATGGGCCAAGCATGGGGGGAGGGATCGATAAGCTTTGATCAGTATTGCTATTTAAAAAGAAAGCAGTTACGGCAGAGCGGGAAGTTTTAGAAAGAACTAGAAGGATTTGCCAAACAGTTCATGAAAAAGGTGTTCCTCCTCTTCGTGGCCTCCACATCATGGAGCCGAAAGAGAATGAATACATGATGGCCAGAGATCACAGTGTTAGGATTCTGGCTTTGTCAACTACTTGTGAGATCTGTGACTTTGGGCAAGTTACATGAACCGTGTTGTCTTAGACTCCATCTCTTGGTCTGGAAAATGGGAATGATAAACCTAGCACTCAGGAAATGTCGTGAAGATGCTTTCGGTACCTGGTCCAGAGAAGGGCTCAGCAAACATCCCTGCTCCCCCTGTGGTCATTGACTGATTACTCCTCCTGAGAAAACGCAAGTCTTCTTTATGCTGGAGAGAGGCCTGGGCACTGCCGAACCTCTGACTTTTCCTGGTGACACTGCTCAGAGCCTAACTTGCCCCTCCTGGCCACGTTGGTCGCACGGGCCACTCTCGAAAGTTGAGAGTGACTTCATTTCATCTCACCTGTTTGATGAAGATGAAGAGTTTTATTTTGGTCAGACAGCAGACTCTGGGAACCAGAACCACTTAACTGTGTCTTCTTTGCCAAGTCCTGAAGCATGGGTCACATTGCTGGCTGCTGGCAACACAGAGGCTTTCGAGTGGCCGGATGGAAGCAGCCCTTCAAATCACATTCCCTTTCTAGGACAGGGGTCCAAGGTAGTTTATAGCCTCTGATCCCAAGGTGGAACTTTCCTGAGGTGTAACAAAGAAGCCAAAGCAGTGAGGATGAGGATTTGGGTCCTGCATGGGCAGGAGTGACAAGTGATAAATGCACACCTCTGATTTTCAGATATTTATTTTATGTACTTTTTTACTTGCCTTCCAAATCAAAGATAAAATTCCTATTTTGAATAATATGGTGTGTTAATTTGAGACTTTTCTATTTCAATTTTAAGGGGCTCTCCCGAAAAAATAATCAAGTTCTGCTACAAAGTTCCACGGGCAATCTGATTTAGAACGATAGCAGTGACTCTTAAAAAATAATATTTTGCAACATATACATTTACCCTATTTAGTGGAAATTTAGAAATTGGTACATTGTATTGTAAACTCATTAAACTAGAGTGTCACACGTGGTAATTGCTGACTCTCTACTACTGATTTTTTAAAAATGCTGAGCATTCATGTGTGCTTGGTTTATTTATTTTGTGTGTAGTACTGAGCATATGCGATCTATCAGGCTCTGTGCTGACCTCAAAAATACAAACGTGGATACATGATGGAGGCTGCTCTTGGGTATCTCGATGTCTAGGGTGGGAGTGAGACAAACGCAGGCACATTCTTGACACACAGCAGAAGGTTTCATGGTGTTGTGGTTTCCAGAGGAGGGAGAATCTTTAATTTTGGGTATAGTCACTGTTTGCTACCGACAGATAAGGAGGAGTGAGAGGACCAGACCCATTCCAGTGATAAATCATATTTATTTGAAGTTAAACATGTGTCTATGTGTATCATATGTAAATTATATTTATAATTTCAGATATTGTGGCCTAGGTTTTGAACTTTGCATTTTTAATTTTTAGAATTAGTTTTTAAACCACAATAAAATGTAATATAAAGAAATTATAGACATCCACAGAGTAAAACGTGAAAGTCTTCTCTCACCTCCTCTGACGTTCTTCATTGCCATTTCCTAAAGTGATTGCTTTTTATAAGGTGAGTGTGTTTGCTTGTATGTAGATGTTTCAAATAAATGAATATATGCATGCACACACAGACATGGCATCTGTCATACATGGGACCCTACTACATGGTGGTTTTACCTGGCCTTGAACACAGTCTGTGCATTTCTTTATACTTTTTGAACATCCAGACACTCCCCAATTCTTGTACATCCAGACACTCCCCAATTCCAGCTGACATTCACTTTATGAAATTGAGAGGCTACTACAGTGTGTCTTCTTTTTAGGTGGAATGCATGTGAACATAAACCTAGTCATTCTAAACTGAACAATTTAGTGACATGTAGTACACTGACAGTGTTGCACAACCAGCATCTCTATCTAGTTCTGAAACATTTTCATCCCTTCAATCTGAAAAAAAGAAGTGTATGTGTGTTGGGGTGGGGGGCGCTATGGAGAAATAGCTCCAGATTCATTGAATTTATCTGAGAATGGGAAAAGAAGATTGTAATCCAATATTCACAAGCACATAATGACAAACCCCAAGATGGAGGGGTAAAGGGAAGTTTCTGTTGGCAAAAGAGAGGTTCTCTTGAGCTGTTGAGAAACAGAGTTCACTGACTCCAGAGGCTGAAAGCTAGAATTGTCTTTGGTTCACTGGTGGAGTCACTATTGCTGGGTAAGTGTTCTTTCCAGAGCATCTTATCTGGATTACTGCAGTTGTAAAGAATGTCTAGTGATAAACCTTGTCATACAAACATGCACACGTGTGAGACAGGCAAGTGGGCACGGCAGGAGGCATGAGAAGGACTTGAAGGAGTTTCTTATGGGCCTTTAGAAAGCCCTTGGAAGTAGTTCTTATCTCAGACATGAAGCAAGAGCTCCCGCCTTTGAACCTTCCTGGCCCTATGTTGCCTGGGTCTGAGAAAAGTGATCTTATTCTGGTATCTATGACTTTCAGTCTTCCGGTAGAAAACCATCATACCTGGCTGGGTATGGTGGCTCATGCCTGTAATCCCAGCCCTTTGGGAGGCCAGTGTGGGAGGATTGCTTGAACTCAGAAGTTCTAGATCAACCTGGGCAACATAGCAAGGCCTTGTCTCTACAAAATTTTTTTTTTTAATTAGCCGGGTATGGTGGCATGTACCTATAATTCCAGGTATTCAAGAGGCTGAGGCAGAAGGATCACCTGAGTTCAGAAGGTCAAGGTTATGATGAGCCATGATCATGCCATTGCACTCCAGCCTAAGCAACAGAATGAAAGCCCAACTCAAAACCTCATACCCCCTGAATAGTTATTCCTTGTTCTCTCCTCCCTGTCACTTGTGGCCACCTTCAATTCATTTTCTGTCTTTACAGCTTTGCCTACTCCAGGTATTTTTTTCATATTAAATGGAATCCCACCATACATGAGCTTCTGTGTCTGGTTTCTTCCACTTGAAATAATGTTTCTGAGGTCAATTACACTGCAGCATGTCTCAGGACTTCATTTATTACCTATTGTGTGTGTTTCCCAGAGCTTCCATCAACTGCTCTCTTAAACAACAGAAATCTATTGTCTCTTAATTCTGGAGGCCAGAAGCCCCAAATCAAAATGTCGACAGGGCTGGTTTCATCCAAAGGCTATAAGGAAGAATACGTGCCAGGAATGTGCCAGGCCTCCCTCCTGGTCTCGGGTTGCCAGCTGAAAATGGCATGTGGCAGCCTGACTCTGATCCTCGTGTGACATTCTCCCTGTGTATGTGTCTGTCTCCAAAGTTCCCCTTGTGTATCAGGACACCAGTCATATTGGGTTGGAGACCTGCCTTGCTCAAGTATGACCTCATCTTAACTAATTGCATCTGCAATGACCCTATTTCCAAATAAGGCCGCATTCTAAGGTACTGGGGGTAGGATTCACCACATCAGTTTTTTGAGGGGGCACAATGCAGCCAGTGACAGTATGGATACACTGCTTTCTGTTGTCCATTCATCAGTCGATGCACAATGTGGTTGTTTCTACCTTTTGGCTATTGTGAAGAGTGTTGGTATGAACATTTGTGTACAAGTATTTGTTTTATCTGTTTTCGATTCTCTAGAAGTAGGTACCTAGGGGTGGAAATACCAGATCCCTTGCTAAGTGGATGTTTATCCATTTGAGGCACTGCCAAAACTGTTTTTCACAGCAGCGACACCATTTTACCTGCACACCAGTCATGTTGGAGGTTCCAGTTTCTTTATGTCTCTGTTAACACATGTTATTTTCCATTTTTTAAAAAGATGTAGTCATTCTAGTGGATGTGAATTGGTATCTCATTGTGATTTTGATGTTACGGTGCATTTTAATCAGCAGATTACTGGTGAATGTTCATGTAGTTTCTATGTTTTTGCTCTTAGCATATCGGTGCAATAAAATCAATGTACATTTATATTGGGAAGATATGTGATGATTGTTTGAGGATAGAATCCTAGGTGTGGAATCGCTAAATAAAGAGTTTTTGATTTGTTTTGTTTTTTTAACAGGGTCTTTCTTTGTCACCTGGAATACGATGGTATGATCGTGCCTCATCACAGCCTTGACCTTCTGGGCTCAGGCGATCCTTCTGCCTCAGCCTCCTGAATAGCGAACTACAGGCATGCACCTCCATGCCTGATTAATTAATCTTTTTTTTGTAGAGATGAGGTCTTGTTATGTTGCCCAGGCTGGTCTTGAACTACTCCTAGGTGTAAGCAATCCTCCTGTCTTGGCCTCCCAAAGTGCTGGGATTACAGGTGTGAGTCACCACTCCTGTATTTAAAAATGTGGTAAATATTTCTAAATTGACCTGACATATACTTTACCTGTACAATCTACTCCTGGATTGCACCCCATATCTTTAAAGTAAAATAAAATAAAATTGTAAAAACGACATATTTTATTAATTTATATCTCATGAGGGTATTTGAAAATATATTGTCAGTCTTTGGAATGTCCAGGCTTTCAATTTGTTCTCTGCCTCTGCTTCTATTTTCCCTCCACCTCTATCTCTAACTCTGCCTCTAAATCTTTACCTGTACCTTAATCTCTCTACCTCTCCCTCTGCACCCACCTTCTCACCTTGGCCTCTGCCTCTTCCCCATTCCCGACCTCTGTCTTTATCTTCCTCTGTCTCTACCATGACTTCTCCCTTGACCTGGTGCTGAGCTCTTGGTTCCTTGAAAACTATGGAAGCCTTCCAACGATTCTGTAGCCAGCTCGCAGGGGTTGGCCTCTACCTCTCTCCCCACCTCTACCTTTATCTACTTCTGTCTCTACCATCACTTTCACCTCAATCTTCACCTCCACCTCTCTCTCTTTGCAAATATGACACGATCCAAGTGAAAGGTATTTGAAATTTTACCATCATCATATTCTTAAATATTTTCTGAAGTTGGAAAGACTTGTTCTGATTTGATTGTCTCTGGCAATTATTTTTACTGAACATCTTTTTATTTTTCATCTTCCTATTATACTTTTTTCCCTCTGTGATTATCTAGTTATATTTATATTTTTGGAAGGATTATCTTTCTTTCTTTCTTTCTTTCTTTTTTTTTTGAGTTGGAGTCTCACTCTGTCGCCCAGACTGGAGTGCAGTGGCTGCTCCCGGCCACCCCAGCCTCGACCTGCTGGGCTCCGGCGATCCTTCCGCCTCAGCCTTCCGAGTAGCCAGAATTACAGGCATGCGCTACCACGCCCGGCTGATTTTTTGATTTATTGTAGAGATGAGGTCTCGCTGCCCAGGAGGGTCTCGAACCCGCGGGCTCAGGCAATCCACTCACCTCAGCCTCCCAAAGCGCAGGGTTACGGGCTGAGCCACTGAGCCCGGCGGATTATCTTTCTTTCTATGGACCTGATGAGATCTTTGTGTATTAATAATCCCAGTCCTTCCCTTTTGCATCAGATATGGTTCATTTTTTCTATGTTTTTCTCAGACGTGTCAAACTCATTCTAGTCTTGGGTTTTACATTACTATTCCCTCTGCTTGGAAACCATGGACTGATGGATTCCTATTTTGTCCATAGGGCTCTGTAACTATTAGTATTTATTTTGATGAATCATCTCAGACTTGGCCAGCAAGAACCCCTTCAAGGTGACTATTGAGTTCCTGGGAAGTCTCCATGATTTTGGAGAAAACAATAGCTCAGTAGCAGATACCTGGAGATGCCTGAGAGGTGCTATCTATACACCATTGTCTTTGTCTACCTATACATTCCAATGCCAGGAACAGTGCCTGGTTCTTAATAAGAATTTTGAATGGATGATGACTGAGTGTGTGGACACCCTGCCTAGATGCATCTCTTTCCTTTCTCCCATCTACTCATCCTCCCTGTAGGTCCCACAGGACTCCAAGTAGTCTGGACCCTCCCTGGTCAGCCCCAATGCTTCCAGAACATGCCTCTGCTGTAACACAGTATTGCAATCCAGGCATTTTATTTTTCCCGCATGATGTATTATGAATATAAGACTAAGGGCTATGTCTTACTCATGTCTACATTGCCAGTAAGTGTTATAATCTCTGATATTTTGACATCTAAGATTATTCATTTCAATTAGAAGATTCAAGAGACAAGCAAGGATACAAGGAAAATAAACTGAGCTTTCTTGTTCTACTTAGTGGACTCAGGTGACCTCTGAGACCACGGTTGGTCCACCAGCCTGCCTGGGTTTCTCCTGGTGCTGGCTCATGAGAGGATTGACAACGTTTGGGGTGAGGATACTTCACCCTCCCCTGAAAACTCGTAAGGAGACCATCGATAGGAGGCTCTGAGGAGTCTCCTGAGCAGGAATCTTCCAAAGAAATAGGATAGCTAACCCAGCTACTCATGGTTAATCTGATTGGCTCAGCCCAATGTCCATGCATAGTAGTCTGGAGGTCAGATCATTTTGAGAATCTCGTGGTGTCTATCACTTGATTATTTCTTCTGGTACAGCCCAAACCAATACTCCTTTTCTGAACCCTATGGAGGATATGGTCAATGGTGAAGGTAAAAATAAAAAAAATGTCTGTGTGCATTATCAGGTATCCTTTCTTTGAACTAGAAAGACTGGTGTTAGACACCTGCTTACAAAATGGAAAAAAAATCCAGAAAGAATCATGCTCCTTCTTTAACAACTTTTGTTAAAGATTCTGAACCACGATGTTGCCGAGAAGACTACCTCTGCTGAGCCCAGGGGAGCCTGGCACATTATCACCTAGAGAATTTCATAGACGTTCCAGGGTTCTAGTCATTGTAAGTGTAACTTCTCTATTTCATTCTGTAATTGGCCATTACTGGTAAAAAACAGAAATGCAATTGATTTTTGTGTGTTTATATTTTACACAGTGATCTTGCCAAACTGTCATTTTCCAACTTTCTTGGAAAAGGAAAAAGAAAAGCATTGTGCTTAATGGGTAAAGCTTTTCTGGTCTTCTAACATCGTAGTTACACTTTTCTGTTTTTCTAGTGCCCATTCTTGAGCTTATCTAGCTGTCTATGGTAAGTAGTTATTGATTATTTCTGCCCCAATTGTTGTCTTGTCCCATAAACTGTACAGCTGGTCGGATGTGCCTGGCCGCATCCCACTGTGAGTGATTTGGTAGAGAAGCCAATCCTGGTGATTCAAGGGAACAGGGAGATTCCCATGAGTGGAACCCCGGAGCAGGGGAGGCGGGATTTTCCCCACATACCCTGGGAGAGGAAGGCACAGCTGAGAACCTTTCACTGCAGTGACCATCCTCATTGCAGATGCAGGTGAGGAGAAGAAATCTTGCAGGAAGCTGTGATTTTATTGATTCTAGCCACTGGCAGGGATTAAAGGTTATGACGGAGGCAAGGAGGCTGGGATGTGGACAGTGTTGGATGTGAGAATATGAACAGGGCTGTGGGGTGCAGATGCCGGGAGAGGAGTGCAGGCAGGTGTGGTGACTGGGGTTGGGGGTGGGGATGCAGGGAATAGATAGGTGCAAGGGCACAGGACTGCTGTGCCAGGGGAGCTGGGTCCTGGGCTCCCTAGCTTTGACACACAGAGGACCTGTGTCTCAAAGATGGAAAGTCAGTTAGATGTAATGATTTGCTTTGGCCCAGGCACTGGTTTTATTAAAGTCTTATAAATCAATAACATACACAAAAGGAACTTTAACTACCCTTACCCCAATTCCCACAGTATTTGTTTATATTTTAAATCTAACAGAAACTTAAAAACATGTAATTTCAGAAGGTGAATTGTTGCTCATTGTTCTCGTGCGAACACGGAATGGCTTTCCAAATTTATTGAGAAAATCATTTGGCTTGTGTCCGCTCATCTGTTAATGCTGAGAATAATATTTATAGACTTTCTAATATGAAACCCTATTTCAGTTCCTGCAAGACGTTCAGTGTAGACACAGGGATTATCATTCTTTTCGACACTGCTGGATTCAGCTTGCTAATATTTTATTTAAAGGATGTTGAAACAATATTCAGGAGTGAGTGTGACCCTTAATCTTTTTCTTTCCTTTTTGTTTGCCTTTTTATTTTTCCATGTACTATTTTTGTTCAGCTTGAGTATCAAATTATACTGATCTCATAAAAAGGTTGGGAATATTTTTCTTCCTAAGCTCTGGGAGAATCTATATAAGGCTAAAAATTTGATGGAACTGTCCTGTAAAACCAGGAGAACCTAGTATTTTTCTCTGTAGGAAGATTTTTAACTGTTGCCTCAATTTTTTGCTAGTTCTAATGTTATTCAGAATTTTCTCTAAATTCAGTTTTGCTAAGTTACATTTTTCTGGGATGTTTCCTTTTTGTTTAAGTTTTCAAATCTATTAGCCAAAAGTTGTTTATGCTGTATTTTCATTTGTGTTTGTGTCTACTTTCATTCCTAATATTGCTTATTTTTGCCTTCTTTCCTGTTTTCCTGATCACTTTTACTAGAAGTTTGTCTATTTCATTAACCTTTTCAAAGTACCCTGTTCTAGCTTTATCTTCTCTATCAGATATTTATTTAATTGATTCCTGCTTCCCTTTTTGTTATGTTCCTACATTTACTTTATTTGAATCTATTCAGTAATTTACTTTCTAACATTTTATGCTGGATGCTTTCCTCATTAATGCTCAGGGTTCCCTCTTTTATAATTTTAATATTATTTTAGCTTCAGGGGGGTGTACATGTGTGTTCGTTACATGGGCACACCGTGTAGTGGTGGGATTGGGTCTCAGGGGGCCCATTCCCCACCTTCATTTAAATACAAGAGGCTAAGGCAAACATATTCTCTGTAAGTGGAACTTTGTTTGCACCTCACAAGTGTTAATGTAGTATTTTCATCATTCATTTCTTAATATTTCTAAGTTTTTATTTCAATTTCTTCTTTAACCCATGAGAAATTTAAAAGTGGGTCTTTTATTTTCCAAATAAGTAGAGATATTTTACTTTCTTTTCTCTTCTTGACCTCTAACTTAGCTGTGTCCTAGTCATACAACATGATCTGTAGGATAAAAACTATATGAAATCTGTTGAGACTCATTTTGTGTCTTCTCATATGGCCACCTATGCTCAAACTCACATGGGAACTTTGAACGTGATTCTCTAAGTGCTGGCTGCAGAATTCCATATATGTCCATTAAATCATGCTGGTTTTGTGACTCAACCCTCAGCTTTGATGATTTTTCCCTGTTTGGCCTACCTATAATTGAGAAAAGTCATTGGAAGAGCACACTGTGATGATACATTGTTCCTTTTCTTCCTGTGTAACTACCAATGCCTATTTAATTCAAGTATTTACAAATAATTTATAGACTTCACAGGGGTTTGAAATTTCTAAATTCACTTGTTGGACTGATTTTTAAAAATCATTTTATGCGATACTCTATGCCCCAAATTATTTTTACCTTCAATTTTATTTTATTTGATAATACTTCCGTGACCTCAGTTTTCTTTTGATTACTTGATTACTATCGGCATATATATATATATATATATATACACAAGCCTGTTTCTGTCTTTTTACTTTAATTTCAGATGTGTCTCATATATCATATATAGTTGGACTTTTAAAAATCCAATCTGGTAGCCGGGCTCGGTGGCTCAGCCTGTAATCCCAGCACTTTGGGAGGCTGAGGTGAGTAGATTGCTTGAACCCGCAGGTTCAAGACCCGCCTGGGCAACTTGGCAAGACCTCATCTCTACAATAAATCAAAAAATCAGCCAGGTGTGGTAGTGCGTGCCTGTAATTCCGGCTACTCGGAAGGCTGAGGCGGAAGGATCGCCGGAGCCCAGCAGGTTGAGGCTGCGGTGGACGGGAGCGGCCACTGCACTCCAGTCTGGGCGACAGAATGAGACTCCAACTCAAAAAAAAAAAAAAATCCAATCTGGTAATCTTCAATCATTACTGTTGAGTTTAGTTCATTTACTTTTATTCTGTTTATTTAAATATTTGGACTTGCTTCTCTGTCATCTTGAAATTTAAAATACTTTTGAACAATGGTACCTGCCTCTTTATTTTGCACCTGGCCCCACAAATTCTATAGCTGTCCCTGTAGGAGGGTAGCGGCCGGCTGTGCGGAAGAGGCCAGCACCAAGCCTGGGCAGGAAGACCTGGGTTGGCTGATCAGTGATATGGGTCCCTGAACATCCCCTTTCCTGTTGATGATTTGATTCTCTCCCTGTGCTATATTTTCTTGAAAACAGAGCGGAATTTATTGAACGTTTACTATGGGCCAGGTTTTGTGTGAGTAGTAAGGCATCTGAACCTCAATAGCACTGTGGGTAGAATTGCTATTATCTTTTATATGCATCGCCTAATGACCTACCTGGCTTATAAAGCTTTACAGCCAAGGAAATGAAAGCTCAGAAGTTCTGTAACTTGCAGAAATTCAACACCGGTCAACAGCAAGTTACAAGTTCAGTCCCAGATGTGTGACACAGTGCCAGGCAGTGCCTGGTCAGGACACTATCTACTCCCTTCTGACCAACAGCTCCTTTCCTAACCTGAGTTTAGTAAAATGCTTATTCCAGGACGAGCTTTCTGATGATCCCATTCTTCCCTCAGCTCTCCATGTGCTGTGTCTGTCTCTCTGGAAGTCCCGTCTTCAGTTTTGGGTTTCCTATCTGATAGCATCCAATCAATACCAATGGCTCCAGCTGCCGTATCTGGAACCGTGTCTGCTTGATGCTCCTTGCTGCCGGCCTCCATCTGCAAGGCCAAAAGAGGCCACTCTTTGGTACTTACACAACCAACCGATGGTTTCTAGGGCTCCCCTGTTCCATTCTTGGGGGCCTCAGATTTCTTGCTCTACCCTGATTTCTTACTTAACTCAACACTGTTTAATTGGACCAACCTATAGGCGCATCCTGATGCCTTTTGTTTTTGTCCCCCAAATTCTTGCCCAGATGGAAGGAATTGCTACTTTGCAAGAAGTTGGTTTATCTTCCAGATTATTCTTGCGATTGGTCCTGTTCCTCTGACAGTCAGACTCCCCACTCTTTGCTTGAATACAAAGTATCTCTCATTTTGACTTATTCAAACACAAAGGCTCGTGAAATCTTTTCAAAATATCATCTCCCCCTCCCGCTTCCCCTTATCTTATTCTACTCCGCTGTCCAAATCTAGAGTCAGCTCAGGTCTTCTCGGGGCATCCTCAGTCCCAAAGATCAACCTCCAAGAAGACAAAGAATGTGTGCACATACACACAATGCATAGAATTCATTTCCTCTCCAACCCAAACCCAACACTCTGTTCAAGGCTCATTTCCTTGCCGATCCCTCACGGGCATTCCCATGACTTACCTGTCCTGCGGTTGCAACTACCTTTCAGCATTTATCCAGTGTGATCAAACCACCACACCCCGCTCCTGTAGGACCCTACCTGTGACTATTTCACCTCTGGTGTCTTTCTATGGCTATGGCTATATGATTAGATTGCAAACTCCAGAAGGGTAGGTACAATTATTTCAAATTCTTTGGAATAACTTTAGAAACTGGTGCTTAGCCGATGCTTATTTAGGTGAATCTGAGCTATCAGAGTCTCCAATCAGAAAATTTTACAAAGGCTGATGCTCATCTCAGCTACACAAAGGAGTAGTAAGTTCTGCACAGTTACCAACTGGGCTTCATGACAGCTCGGCAGGCACAGTATTAAAGCATAGACAGTGTTGTTTTCTTCTGTTGTATTAATTACATTTTTATCTAAATGTACAGGTTCTGGGTGACTGTTTCCTAAGTTATTGTTGTCTCCTCCAGGCACTTAACCCTTTGCTGGTATTTTATTCAATGTGTACAAAAGTGAAACTGATTAGTTATCATGACCATGCTCAAAGATATCTCATTCTCATGAAGAAGGACTTTCCATATTGTGAGGAGCAGCGTATTAATGGAAAATGCAAACACTCTATATTATACGTACTGAGAGATTTGATGTTTTGTACCTCCTGAATTTCTCCTTTAAGTAAAGTTCTCCTGGTACTACATACATTTCGGTCATTTTGTTATGTCATTTTTTTCTTCTTCTTCTTATGTTGTTTCTGCATTTTCAAATTATTTTTGCCACATGGCAAGCTTTCCACTTTTACCTGTGGCAGAGCGTGCTAATTTTTCCCAATGATATGGACCATCCTTAGGTTGGTCAGCTGACTTGGTGACATTTGTGGGCTCTGTTGCTTTTTAGTCTTCTTTTCTCATTTGGGTCTTTTAAATATGTTTTGATGGTTGTTTGCACTCCACTGATAGCCTGCCTTGAGAGAGAACAGGATTTACTAAAATATCAGCTGAAAGAGAAACGGTTGGTCTCTTCCATGAATATGCTATGTGTTTTAAGCAATAGGATTATAGACATCTTTAGAATACAGTATTATTTTAAAATATAATGGCAGGCTTAGCTGGTTCACTTGTAAAGATTAGGAATCAGGCTACTTTCTCTTTGTAGCTTCTAAAACAATTTTATTTTTTCATCCTTTTTTGGGACTCTCTTTTTTTTTAAGTTTAGGAACATTGATCCACATTAACAATGACAACAAAATCAACTGGAGACCAAATGTAAGTTGAGTTTCTTAGTGTCATTGTTTTAAACTTTTTCCCCTGGGAACTAAAACTGTAAAAGTGTAAGTGGCTTTATTCAATGTGGTGGCCATGGCCACATGTGGCCATGGAGCTCCTGAAATGTGGCTGTGCTGGCAGAACTTGTGGTAGGTAGATTCGTTCCCCCTACCCCATACCCCTCGGAGATGTTCATGTCCTGATACCTGGTGTGAATCCATAGCCTTACTGGAAAAGGGAAATGAAGGAAGAGATAGAATCAAAGTTGTGTCTGTTGGCTGCCTGTATATCTTCTTTTGAGAAGTGTCAATTCATGTCTCTTTCCCACTTTTTAAAGGGGCTCTTTGTTTTGTTCCTTTCAGTGCATTTGAGTTCCTTATAGATCCTAGATGTTAGGTTTTTGTTGGATAAACAGTAGGCAAATATATTTTTCCATTTGTGAGCTGTCTCCCTGCTCTCTTGATGGTTTCTTTTGTTTTGCAGAAGCTGCACACGTATGTTTGTTGCAGCTCTATTCACAATAGCCAAAGCATGGAACCAACCATGTTGCCCATTGAAGCTGGACTGTATAAAAAAAAAGTAGTACATATACATGGTGGAATATTATGCAGCCATAACGGAAGACAAATATATGAACTTCGCAGCAACTTGGATGGATTTGGAGTCGATCATACTGAGTGATTTATCACAGAAACAAAGATCAGAGTTCCATATGTTGTGACTCATAAATGGGCCTCAAACAATTATAGTACTATAAGAAAGTGTTTGGCAGTAATGGAAAACTTTCAGGGGAGAGGGGTGGGATTGGCAGTTGAGGGAAACTGCTAGGGGAGGGAGGGGCATACCTCAGCAACAAGGGTAACTACCTGATCAATGTTTGTATACCTAACCCTGAAATGTACCCCACATCTTTATAATAAAAATTTTTTAAAAAGAATCAAAGTTGGCCCTACTGCAGGAAGATTTTCCCGGATGACTGGGACTCTTGAAGATGCTGGAGGGATGCAGAGGAAGGGGAGAGTGTGATGTTGGGTGAGGGGGACCCCACCCGCTGCTGCGACTCTGATGATGGGGGAAGAAGGCACATCACATGTGGACAGGCTCTGAAGTTGGAAAAGGCAAGGGAGCAGATTACACCTGTGGCCTCCAGAGGAGCCAGCCCTGCTGATGAGTTTGTCCCGTGAGACTCACTTTGAACTTCTGACGTCCAGAACTGTAAGATAATACATTTGTGTTCTTTTAAGTCACTAGTAGTAATTTATTACAGAAGCAATGCCAAAGTGACATAGAATTTCATTTTTAATTTAATTTATTTAACCTAATCTAAATTGAAGGGCTCCGTGTGCCTAGTGGCTTCTTCGAGGTTCAGGACGGTGAGGTGTGCAGACACGTGAAGTCAGATACAGTTAGCGCTGCAGTCAGGGACCAGGCCACTGAGGATGACTCCTGGCAGACCCAGAAGCCACCCCACTGCATTTCTGGTTGCCTTTTTATGTGTCCTCTCTCTCTTCCAGCTATTCCTGCCCTGCTGATATGGCAGAGAAAACTGGGCAGATTGTTTCCCCAGGGGTGCAGACAGAGTGTAGACACTTGCTGTTGTCACTGCTAACCCTCACCTACCTCTGTGCAAGCACCGGTCAGCTCCAGCCTATGTCACAGGCCGGCTATCAGGATAGGCTGCAGGGGCCAGGGCCATCCTCCACAGAGACAGGGCACCTCCAAGTGCAGCAGGCAGAGTGAAAGCACCCAGGGATGACCTTGAGGATGCCAATGAGACTCAAGGGTGCCACAGGCAAGGGCTGGCCATCCTGCAGGCCATTTGAAGGCAAAAGAGCACCACACAGATCAAAATAAAGTCTAGAGAGACAGCGAGTGAGGAATGTGTGGGAAGGCACGCATTTCTTTTATTACAGTAAGGGGATGGACTGACCTGAAGATACTTTGGGTGTTTGGAGCACTGGTTTCCACTGAGAAGTAAAAACCTGAGCCACCAATCTCTGAGCACGTTGGGGTTTGCTCAGGGGACAGAAGCTGGATGATTTCACTCATCCCCTCTTGGACTCTCAGTTCCCAAATACCTGACAGTGTTGAACAAAGACAAGTGTGTTTTTTCTTTCCATCAAGATGTGATTGTCCCACTGGGTGCAGTGGTTCACACCTGCAATCTTAGCACTTTGGGAGGTGGAGGAGAGAGGATTGCCTGAGCCCAGAGGTTCGAGACCAGCCTAGACAACTTGATGAGACTTCATCTCTACAATAAAACAAAATAATTAGCAAAACTTGGTGCACACCTGTAGTTCCAGTTACTTGGAAGACTGAGACAGAAGGATCACCTGAGCCCAGCACGTCGGAGGCTTCAGTGGCTGTGAGTGTGCCACTGCACTGTAGCCTGGGCAGCACAGTGAGACTCAGATGCAAAAAAAAAAAAAAGAAAAGAAAAGAAAAAAGAAAAAACAAAAGATTTGATTGTGTGAAAAAATGCCTTATTTCCCTCTGAAAGAGGTCACATGAATTTTTTTTTATAAACGTCTCTTTGTGTTTCTATGTTTTTTTAAATCAATATTTTTTATTATGATATTGTGGGGTACAGTTAAGGGTTAGGTATGCAGATATGCTTCATTCAGGTTATTTTATTATTTTTATTTTTTATTTTTTTGAGTTGGAGTCTCACTCTGTCGCCCAGACTGGAGTGCAGAGCCTCGACCTGCTGGGCTCCGGAGATCCTTCTGCCTCAGCCTTCCGAGTAGCCGAAATTACAGGCGTGCGCTACCACGTCCAGTTGATTTTTGATTTATTGTAGAGATAAGGTCTCACCAAGTTGCCCAGGCGGGTCTCGAACCCGCGGGCTCAGGCAATTCACTCAGCTCAGCCTCCCAAAGCGCGGGATTACAGGCTGAGCCACCGAGCCCGACTCATATGAACTTAAAAAAAAAACTTCTTACCTTACTATAAAAGCAATCAAGTTCATTGTAGAAAATGTGCAAAATGCATGAAATAAAATATAATCAACCATGAATATGAAAAGAGTATTGTTAATATTTTCCTGAAATCAGTATTCTGATTCAAGATCGATGATTAGAGCAATGGATTTGTGGCCAGCATCATCCTGTGACTGTGTCAGGAAGGACCATGCATCCCCCGCTCAAGGGTTGGGTACTGGGTTTAGGAGTTTTAATAGGGAAGGACCACTGAGGGTGCGAAGGGGAAAGGGATTGTTAGATACTGCTTGGGAGGGGTCTGTGGCTGCAGGGTGGGGCCTGGTGGGAAAGGAGGACTGGAGGGGTCAGGGACACACAGGGACCTGAACACAGAGATGTGTTGAGCTAAAGCGGCAAGAAGGTCACAGAGAAGGTCACAGCTGCGTAGAGAACGCAGCATCCGAGAGCATGTTGGGCACCAGCCCCAGGAGTCAGTCAGTCATTTGCTGAAGGTGGCAGGGAGGACTAGGAGAAGCACCTATGTTTTTCATATTACAAATATTGCTGGGGAGTAAGTATCCTGGTGAGGCATATTCCGCTTCTCCTTATTTCCCTAAAAAATCTTTAAAGTATCTTTTTTGTAGCATGATTTGAGTTCCTCCGGGTATATTCCAGAAGGGGGATTGTCGGGTCACCTGGAAGGTAAATTTTTAGACCTTTTAGGAATTGCCACACTGTTTTCCACAGACTTTGCACTAGTTTAAACACCCACCAACAGTAGAAGTGTTCCCTTTTCCCCATATCCTCTCCAGCATCTCTTGTTTTTTGAGGAACTCAAATCACTCTACAAAAAAAGATACCTGTGCACGCATGTTTATTGCAGAATTATTTGCAATAGCCAAAACGTGGAACCAACTGTGCTGCCCATCGAAAGAGTACTGTATAAAAAAAAAATGTGGTACATATACATGACGGAATATTACGCAGACACGAAGAAGGACAAAATTACGAACTTCACAGTAACTTGCATAGATTTAAAGTGTATAATACTCGGTGATTTATCACAGAAAAAAAGAACTGAATACCACATGTTCTCACTCATAAGCGGACCCTGAACAAGTATCACAATACTCTAAGAAAGGGGTTGGCAGTAGTGGGAAACCGCATGAATAAGGGTACCTGATCTCAAACCAGGTGAAGTAGGGACCAAAGTAAGGCCCAAACTTTGCCTGTGCAATGACCATTTGTATACCTAATCCTGAATTGTACCATACCTCTTTAAAATAAAAATTAAAAACAAAAGGAAATCCTAAAAGTGGAATTGTTGAGAAATGGTGGTGCTCAGAGGATTTTGGACCCCACATACCTTCTTTTCCACCTCACTTGAGAGCTAAGAGAGAGACAGAGCCCAAGGAGCAAGTTGGAAAGAGATCGTGGTACCAGATTTTTCTCCTGGGTAGCAGGTGAAAGGATGTGGTTTATGCATGCGGACAGCAAGGACTTCCCAGCAATGGGATCTGGAGTTAGGAGGCCCCCGTCCCTCAAAGGGATGCCCCACTGCCAATTATTTTATTATCTAGGGATGCAAAGCCCCATGCACACTTCCTCTGCACATCCTTCCTACAGGAGAAGGTAGAGAAGGGCCACACCATCAGACACGTCACACCCTGCCACAAGAAGAGTGAGGGTGGGGTGGTGGGTCAGGAGAGTTCAGAGTCCTCCTGGAAACCAGAGCAGGGTGGAAGATGTGCTGTCCCACAAAAGGCAAGGAGTTTGCTACTCTTTAGATTTGGCATCTTTATAGGTGGTGCAAAGCCTGCTGGACAAAACTTTGGACTGAAGGTGACACTGTGTCCAAAGAACAGAAAAGGAAGAACAGGAACTCCACAGTGGAGAAACCTGCCAGCCATCACCTAACACAAGGGCTAAGTTAACGTGGCCAACAGTGACATGGGGACATCGTGTACCCCTGACGCAACTTGATGAAATGTACATTTCACCCTGTGGTGTCCTTTCCAAAAATCCACCGTTCATTCTAATCATGAAAAAGCAAACTGGGGACATCCCGCAGGATGCTGGGCCCATGCCCTCATAAAGGGAAGGCCATGGATGACAAAGAAAGACTAAGGGAACTTCACAGAGCAGGGGGGACTTGGAGGACATGGTTGGTGAAGGTGATACAGAGACGAATGAGCTCTGAAACCAAAAGGGGACATTAATTGAAAAGTTGTTGGAGCTTCCAAAAAAAAAGGTTGGAGTTTACTTCATAGCAATGGACTAATGTTGACATGATCAGTTTTGACAAATGTACCATGGTCATAGAAGATGCTCACTATGGGGCAGCTGGGGGAAGGTCACACAGACTCTTCATTCGTTAGTTTTTCAGAGAATCTAAAATTATTCCAAAATAAAAAGTCTATTTAATTTTTAAAAAGCAGGGTTTACAATGCTTAGTTTAGTCTGCAATACAGTGAGCATTCAATAAGTATTGGTTGCCCTTATAACAAACATTTAAAAAATAAAACAGTCACTTTTGACTGGTTATGAGCTTGCTCTATTTTGAGCTGGGGTCCCACCAGGAAGGGTCTCTAGGACCAGACTGGGGCATGTGGAAAGAAATTCTCTGAAAAGTTTTGAGTGCACATGGAAAATTTTAACTTCAGAATGATAATTCTGGTGGCAATTTATACATGGACATGGAAGTCAGGGATCTTTTAAGTCCACTACAGTAATTGAAGTGACATATGATGAAAATCTGCTTTAAAGAAAAACAAAGCCGGACCCCTATCTCTCAATTTATAAAAAGGGAAACCCCAAAAACTGGAATTAGTATTTGGAAGGTGGGCCTCTTGTAATACAGGCTTGCTCCGCTAGGAAAGTGTTCTAGGAAGCCATCGGCATCAGTGTACCAGCTAGCATTGTGGTGACAGGCTGCATTCGGCTTCAGTGAATTTTGTGTGGAGAGTCTTTCAATGCATTTGACCAATTTCGTGATGTGTGATTTAGGAGTGCACCTGTCTACACTGTGCTGAATGTCAGCAGTTTTTGAGCAAAAAGAGTGCAATCTCCACACCCCACCCTCCCTATTCACCTGATCTTGCCAAGCGACTTTTTGTTTGTTTGTTTCTCCAGATGAAAAATGTCCTCAAAGGAAAATGTTTTGCTGATATAGAAGAGGTGAAACAAGAAAATGGCAGAAGCACTAAAAGCTTCCAAATGGATGAGTTCAAAAATTGTTTTTAGCAGTGGAAACATGTCTCAGTAGGTGTATTGCATCAAACTGAGAGTACTTTGAAGATGACTGAAGTTTGAACAAGTAAGAATAAATACATGAATTTAGGGCAAGATGGTGATGGAACTGGGGGGAGTATGAGAATCTCTGCAAGGGCGAGTGTCCATAAAGACAGCCTGCGTGAGTGGGTGTGTGCAGTCGGGAGAATGACAGTTCATCTGAGGGGAGTCTCAGGATCCAACAACTGGGGATTCCTCTGGAGGCAGCTGCAACCCACACTGCCCAGAGATTGGAGCTCCCGACATGCAGGGTCATCAGCCATTCTCAGGGGTCTTTTGGGAGGAGACAGTGGAGGTCGGTTGGTCCTCAGTGCCTGGCACCTGGTTTACACCACCACCACAGAGGAAATCTGGAACTGAGTCCCGCTGATGGTGAGGAGACACTGACCACCACCATTTTCTCTGTCCCGGGATTGGGCACAGATGACTGGGTGATCCTTGCACCCCTCTGTGATCGACCATCACTGACCCAGAGAGGAAACTTCACATAGAGAGGCAGATGCCCCATCCCCATGCTGGACCAGGTATGGACACCACTGATCTGAGTGGGAGACTTGGTAGCAGAAGGAGAGGAGTTGGCTGGATCTGAATCCAGTTTACCCTCTTCCCACAGCAGTCCATGGAGCCTCTGACCCATGCTAACAGCAACCCAATCAACCTGTGCCGGGAGTGGAAAGGAGGGACTGGAGACCAGAGCATTCTCCCTACATGACAACTGCCCAGAGTGGTGATAGTTCTTGGGAAAGGATTCTGAAGTTCCAGACAGCCACAGAGGGAGCTTTTTTGTTGTTGTTGTTGCTGTTTTTCTGTTTTTGTTTATGATTTTGTACATATTTTGTTTTTATTATTTTATTTTTAGTTTTTCTGCATGCATATGGATATTTTTGAGGGCTAGTGCATCATCAGGTTTTGTTTGTTTGTATATTTGTTTGTATGATTTTGTTTATTTCTTTGTTTATCCATTTGTTCGTGTGTCTGTTTTCCTTCTTCTCTCTTCATCTTCCTTTTGTCTGGCTTTTATTTTTTCTGTCCTTTTCCTTGTTCTTATCTCATTTTGTTTTTGGGGGCATGCATACATAACCATCACATGGAGGGATTGTAAGGTGATGGGAAGTGGGTTTCAGGGAGCCCACACACCTGTCTGTAGATACTGTGATCTGCAGATAGTTTCTGAACCACAGCTACCCCATCACAGCTTAATCAAATTTAAAAACTACGAAAAGCACAGCATCTTCATCCCCAGTCCTGCTTCAAAACTGAGCAAATCCAGAGGATCTACATAAGAAAGAATAGGTGACTGAGTAAACAGATGTGAAAACTGTCCTCCCTAAAACTGAGCAGCAGAATTAAAGAAGTGGGAGAAAGGGGGAGGAAAACCATCACAAATTAAGAAGAACCAAAGGATGCAAGGAGTCCCATCCAGACTCCTATGAAGACAGTGCCTGAGAATACAGACTTTGGAACTCAAACAATGAAGAGTCCCCAGAATGACTGGTCTCAAACAACAAACTCAGATATGAAGATATTAGTGAGAGGATGAACAGAAATTAGGACATAAGAGGAAAGAATAAAGAAGTTGATAACTGAGATGATGGCAATAAAGAATACAGTAAATGAAATAAACAGTAAACTGGGAAAGCATGGAAAGATGAATTAACCAAGCAGAAGAAAGAATCTCAGAGCTTGAGGACCAAAATATAGAATTAACCCAAACTGTTAAAAACATAGAAATGAAGCTTAAAAAGACAAAACAAAGCCTTCAATAGATGTATGATTATATCAAGAAGCTGAACCTATACTTAATTGGCATTCCTAAGGTAGGAAGAGAGACAGAGATCACCCTGGAACAAACATTCCATGCATGAAATTATCCAAGGAAACTTCCCTCATCTCATCAGAGATGTGATCATTCAATCACAAGAGATTCAGAGAACCCGTACATGATATAAAATGAGAAGACCAACTCCTAGACACATAGTAATTCACTTATACAAAGTAGGTATAAAAGAAAAAATCCTAAAGGTAGCAAGAGAGAAATGTCAGACTACCTACTGTGGAAGACCAATTAGAATAGCAGCAAACTTGGCTACAGAAACACTATAGACTAGAAGAGACTGAAGTCCAATCTTCAAAGTTCTCAAAGGTAAACAATGCCAACCAAAAATTTCCTATGCAGCTAAGCTCAGCTTCATCAGCGATAAAGAATTAAAATCCTTCCTAGACATTCAATCCCTAAGAGTTTATGCTACCTCCAGACCAGCTCTACATGAAATGCTTAAGAAAGTATTAAACAAAGAAAGAAAGAAAGATAAAAGAATGACCATGCTCTCCCCAAGAATGCAGGAAAAAGATTGAACACACACACATTTAGCAACCCCGAAAATCAAAAGAAAATCAACAAACAAATAAACAAACAAAAAAGAAAACAACAACAAACTCTATAAGAACCTCATGACAGGGATAAACTCTCACATATCAATAATTAGCATGAATATGAATGGACTAAATGCACCACTGAGAAAACATAGAATGGCAAACTGGATTTTTTAAAAAATGATGCTACAATATGCTGTCTTCAGGGGTTTCATCTTACCAGAATGGACACTCACAGACTTAAAGTAAGAGGTTGAAAAACAAATTTTCAGGGAAATGGAACACAAAAGAAAGCAGGAGTTGTGATCTTAGTATCAGACAAAATATTCTTTATTCTATCAAAAATTAAAAATAAATGAGAGGTCACTACATAACGATAAAAGGTTCAATTCATCCACAAGAACTATCAATCCTAAACATATATGCACCCAACATAGGAGCACCAACCTTTATAAAGCAGCTTCTAGGTAAACTAAAAAAAGATATTGGCTCTAACACTATCATTGCTGGAGACTTAAATACTCCACTAACAACCCTAGATATATCATCAAGGCAAAAAGTCAACAAGGAGATCTGGAACCTCAACTTGCTGCTTGACCAAATGGACTTGACACCTACAAAACACTCAACCCCAAAATCACAGAATAATATTCTACTCATCACCTTATTGAGTGTACTCCAAGATCGACCACATCCTTGGCCATAAATTAAGCATAAACAAAATACATAATATTGAAATACTGCCATGCACCTTCTCAGATCACAGTGAAATAAAAATAAATATCAGCACCAATAAAGCTACACCCAAACTCACAAAGACATGAACATTAAACAGCATGATGCTGAACAACCCCTGGGTCAAAACGGAAATCAAGCAGAACTCAAAATATTTCTGGAAACAAATGAAAATAAAGACACATTTTACTGAAACATCTGGGATGCCATGAAAGCAGTACTGAGAGGGGAATTCATTTCGTTATGAAAATGCATCAAGAAAATAGAAAGATCACAAGTTAGCAGCCTAACAAATCACCTATAAGAGCTGTAAAGACAAGACCATCAAAACACTATCTTCACCAGAAGAATTCAGATTACCAAAGTAAAAGCCCAAATACAGGACATAGAAGATAAAAATATCACTGAAAAAAATCAATGAAACAAAAAGCTGGTTCTTTGAAAGGATAAATGAGATTGACAGACCTCCTAGCCAGATTGACCAAGAAAAAGAGAGAAAAAGCCCAAATAAACACAATCAGAAATGCAAAAGATCAAATTACAATGGATCCCAAAGAAATACAAAATATTTTCAGAGATTACTATGCACACTGTATGGAAACAAACTCAAAAACCTAAATGAAATAGAGGACTTTCTGACATCACACAACCTCCCAAGTTTAAAACAAAAAGGAATTGAAACATTAACTGGACCAAAAACAGCCCAGGAAATCAACTCTGTCATAAGAAAACTACCTATAAAAGAAAGTCCTGGACCAGATGGCATTCCAGTGGAGGTCTACAAAACATAAAAGAAGGAGCTGATACCAATCCTATTGAAAGTATTCCAGGCAATTGAGAAAGACAGAACTCTCTCCAAATCATTTTATGAAGCTAACATCAAAATGATGCCCAAACCAGGTAATGATCCAACAAAGAAACAGAACTGCAGACCAATATCCCTGATGAATACAGATGCAAAAATACTCAACAAGATTCTAGCAAATTGGATCCAACAATTCATCTCAAAACTCATTCACCATGACTAAGTAGGCTTCATCCCTAGGATGCAGGGCTGGTTCAACATCTACAAAACCATAAATGTAATTAAATACATTAACAAGATGTAAAAACAAGAACCACACGATTATATTATTAGATGCAAAATCCAGCATCCCTTCTTGATAAAAACCTTTGAACATGTAGTCATAGAGGGAACATAACTCAAAACAGCAAGAGCCAACTATGATAAACCCACAGCCAACATACTTCTAAACAGACATAAATTAAAAGCATTTCCCCTGAAAACTGGAACAAGACAAGGCTGCACACTCTTTCCCCTCTTGTTTAACATAGTGTTGGAAGTCCTAGCTACAGCAGTCAGACAAGAAGAGGAAAACAGAAAAAGAGGGAGTCAAGTTATCTCTCTTTGCTGGTGATATGATTCTGTACCTTGAAAATCCAAGAGAATCTGTCAACAACCTTCTTGCACTGATAAAGGACTTTGGCAGATTCTCAGTGTACAACACCAACATGCAGAAGACAGTCACATTCTTATACGTCAATAACAAACAGGCAGGCAGAGAACCAAACAAAAGGCACAGTCCTATTTATAATAGCAAATACACTGTCATCTTCCTAACCAGAGAAGTGAAAGATCTTTACAATGAAAACTAAAAAACACTGCTCAAAGAATTCAAAGATAACACAAATAAATGGAAAGATATCTCATGCTCATGGATTGGATGAATCAACATTGTTAAGATGTCCATCCAATTCTAGGTGTTTTTCAGATTTAATGCAATACCCATTAAATTACCAACATCATTTTTCTCAAAACTAGAAATGTCATACAGAAATTCATATAGAAACATAAATGACCACAAATAGCCAAAACAATCCTCAGCAAAAGAAGCAAAGTGGGAGATATCACACTCAAAGACTTTAAACTTTATTATAAGGCCACAATAATCAAGCTATAATAATCAAAACAGTCTGTTGTTGGTACAAGAACAGGCATATAGACCAATGGAACAGAGCAGAGATTCCAGAAGCAAAATCTCAATTTCTCAACCAGCTCATCTTTGACAAAACCTCCAACAACAACCACTGGGGAGAGCAGAACTTATTCAGTAAATGGTGCTGGGAAAACTGGCTGACTGTATACAAAAGATTAAAACAAGACCCCTACCTAACCAAACACAAAAATCAACTGTAAATGAATCAAAGACCTAAATGTAAAACCCACAAACTATAAGAAACTCAGAAAATGCAGGAGACACCCTTAAGGAAATTGGAATTGGCAACCAATTCCTGATCAAAACCCAAATGCCCATGCCATAAGAGTTAAAATAGACATGTGGGACCTCATCAAACTGAAAAGCTTCAGCAAAACAAAAGAAACCATCAAGAGATCTGGGAGACAGGCCACAGACTGGGAAAAAATATTTGCCAACTGTCTATATGGCAAAGGACTAACATATAGAATCTATAAGGAACTCAAATGTGCCAAAAAGAAAAAAAAGCCGCCTGAGCCCGCGGGTTCAAGACCTGCCTGGGCAGCAAGACCTCATCTCTACAATAAATAAAAAAAAATCAGCCGGGCGTGGTAGCGCATGCCTGTAATTCCGGTTACTTGGAAGGCTGTGGCTGAAGGATCGCCGGAGCCCAGCAGATTGAGGCTGCAGTGGCCAGGAGCAGCCACTGCACTCCAGTCTGGGTGACAGCGTGAGACTCCAACTCAAAAAAAAAAAAAGCCCTATTAAAAAGTGGGCAAAATATATGAAAAGGCACTTCTCAAAGGAAGACATACAACAGCCAACAGATACATGAAAAAAGTTTCAGCCTCACTAATCATTATAGAAATGAAAATTAAAACCACACTGAGATGTCACCTAACTCCGGTCAGCGTGACTGTCATCAATCAATCAGAAAATAACAGATGCTGGGAGGATGCAGGGAAAAAGGAACATTTCTGCACTGTTGGTGGGAGTGTAACCTAACCCAGCCTCTGTGGAAAACAGTGTGGTGATTCCTAAAAGATCTAAAAATTGGCCTTCATATGACCCAGTAATTCATTTTTTGGGTATATACCCAGAGAAACACAAATCATTCTACAAAAAAAAAAAAAAAAAAATACCTGTGCACACATGTTTATTGCAGCACTATTCACAGTAGCAAAAACATTGAACCAACTGTGCTGCTCATTGAAAGTAGACTGGATAAAAGAAATGTACATATGCACAGTGGAATATTTGCAGTCATAAAGAAAAATGATAAATTTGCAGCAAGTTGGGTGGATTTAGAGTCTATCATACTCAGTGATCTATCACAGAAGCAAAACACTAAGTACCACATATTCTCACTCATAAGCAGACCCTGAACAATTATCATAATACTATAAGAAAGGGATTGGCACTGCTAGGGGAGGGAGAGGGAGGGCACACTTTATCAATAAGTGTACCTGATCTCAAACCAGGCGAAGTGGGGACCATAGTGAGGCTCAAACTTAACCTGTACAATGACCATTTGCATACCTATTCCTGAATTGTACCTCACAACTTTGAAATTAAAAAAAAAATGCACAAATTTTAATATATAAATTCTGGGTTTTTTGGGTCCCCCTTCATATATATCCTATCATCCAGGTACAATTATTGCCAGGCTCCTATTGACATTGACAAGGACGGTGGAGGGGAGGAAGAGACCTGAGCTGGTATGCATGGGGTCCCAGGGCCTCAAGGCTGCTCTTGCAGTAGGTAGCAGGACAGTAGGGGGCACAGATACCACAAGAGTGATGATGAGGTCATTACTGATTCCAGAAGGATTAAAGAATTGCTACTACCCAGAATTCAACCCGAAAGTCAGGGACCTGCCGGTGGGTAGGGTTTTGGAGAGAGTCTCCAGCTCCAGGGCTTCAGCAGCCAGATATGTGAGAGTGCCAGACTACAGGGTCACTGCATTTAAACCTCTGAATCTAGGACCAGAGTGTTAGTCCAGGAGACCAGGAAAAACCTAAGGGATTGGAATGTTGCAATTCTCCCAGTCACTTCTGTGATAAATTTCCTTTGCAGACAGTTTGATGGAAGCCCTGCAGGGTCTATGTAGATACTGAGGCTTACGCTGCTGATGTGTTTCTTCCACATTCAGGGCTGACTCAGCAAGTGGGGTAGCAGGAGTGATAAGCTGCAGTTGGGACCCAGCTGCGAGGAGGTGGCTGAGGGACCTGGGCAGGGACTGACAAGAATGCATTTCCAAACCACTGAAAATGATGTCATGTCTGCTTCAGTTCACTTCTTTTGTCAGCATAAGAGACCATGTTGGATTGATGTTGTCAAGCACAGTGATGACCCAGAAGCCATCCAGGTCAAGGACTGGGGTTTGGGTGCTGACTCTGCCTATGTGCTCCAGTTCAGACCCAAGCAATTCAACTTGCATTTGCCTGAATGAAATAAACAGGGCTTCCAGAAGTTAATGGCAGCAGAGTCGTTAACCCACGCATCTCAAAGGGCAGCCGTTGGCCAGCTTTCTTCCACGTAAACGTGCCCACGCTTTTTATTACATTGTATAAATGAGGAATTGGGAAGTTTCCTGTTTAAATCACCCAATACCTCTCTTCTTTTTGTCATTTCAGATGTAAAGTCTTTCTCTATGGCTGTCTTTGGGTTTCATCTCCAATCATCTCTTGTTGTAATTGTGTAGCTCATATGACGGGAAGATTCTATAAAACTGCAATGAACTTCTATACATCTTTTGAAATATAAATTTAGGGGGGAAAATCTTGATTCAGGGCTATTACAGTTGCATAAGTATCCAATCTAATTCACCTTCTGTAAAAGGTTCAGATAAAGTTGTTAAATGAGCTCAACCAGAGCAGAATGATCCAAAATGGAAAAAAAATAAAAAATCACAGCTCTTTCTGAGTGTTCAGTATAAAGGCCAAAAAGACAACTCCAAGGAAAGGGATGGGGTGGGCTTGTTTCTTTCTGCCTAAATTGCAGGCAGAATCCTGTGTCTGTATCCATGTGGGATTGCAGAGAACAGGAAACAGAAATGCACATCTCTGTGCTTACATCGGGAAAACAATCATTTCTGGGAGATGAAGTTCTACACATGTCGCCGTAAGCCTCACATCTGTGTCTGGAGGTGGCAACCTCCTGAGTCTAGCCAGCAGAAAAGGCAGAAGTTCTGCTGTGTCTTCCCTCCTTTGACTGTGACAATCGACATGAGTGACTGAAGCGTAAGTCCCAATCATCAAGGTCTATTAAGCCAGATTTAGGTGTTTCCAGGGAAAATACAGGCTGCTTTTCTCCCCATAGACAAATTCTGACTGTTCTGCCTATGTAGTAACCTGCTCTCTGTCATCTCAATAAACTTGTTTTTATTTTTTCAAATGAAACCCCAGTGATGAATGGGGCCTGCTCTGTCTATAGAGTAGACTTCTTTCAGTTCCTCTGAAACACACATCGGTGTGTTTTCTGAAGAGGTTTTCAGGTGGGTTAGTACCTATATGTTTTCTTAAAGGAGAGAAGGCATGTAGGAAGAGAGGAAGGTAGGCAGTAAGTGACATTCTTGTGAGACTTTAATTCATGTCCAATAAATCTACATTTTGCATAAGATAAGGCAAATGTTTGGAGAGAAAAAAGAGTAAAGGAAGAGTCAATTATGCAAGTGTCTGGGTAGGTGAAAGGATGACTGATCTCATCTTGTCTTTGTTCTGCACCTGGGAAGATAAGCTTGTAATGACACTAGCAGGATGTCAACAAACAGACTTTAGTTTTAGGATCTCAACTTAAATTGCAGACCTAAAGTTACAGCAGGCAATTCCTTGTTCATGGAAGTCCAGCAAAGAGCTCCCTTAGGAAGGATCTGTGTGGTGGCCTTTTGTAGCTGCCTAGACTGTGTATCCTTCCATCATGTTAGCAGCTGCTATTTATTTGGAAGAGGATATTGCATGACTCTGCCTCCATGCTTAACCTTCCCTTTTGCATAAGAAGTTTGAGGGTTCTGAGATTTATTTTTAATTTTACAACTGCCAAGCAACAAGGGCAATGCTGCCTAGTTATGAAGACTCAGCCTGCACAAGTACTGCTGAGTGGAGCACCAGTAATGCCATCTTACATAACTTACAGACAAGATGGGACGTGGCAAGAAGACTGATCAAAGTCAGCCAAGACCAACTAAGACCAAGATGGCTCCCAATATGATCTCTGCTTACCCTTGTTACTCAATATACACTCATTAAAACACATTAGCATGCTAAAAGCACTCCCATCAGTTCCATGACAGTTTATAATTTCCATGGCAACCCTTGGAAGTTGCCCTGTATGGTTTAAAAAGGAGAGGAACCTTTGAATCTGGGAGCTCTTGCTCCCTTTACCAGAAAACCCAAGAACAGTCCACTCCTTGCTTAGCATATAATCAAGAGATAGCTATAAAAGTAACACCTCAGTGATGTTTGGCTGCTTTTCTCCCCATAGACAAGCCCTGACTGTTCTGCCTGTGTAGTAATCTGCTCTCTGTCATCTCAATAAATTTGTTTTTATTTTTCAAATGAAACCCCAGTGATGAATGGGGTCTGCTCTGTCTATAGAGTAGACTTCTTTCAGTTCCTCTTTTCTTTTAGTAAACTTGCTTTCCCTTTAACTTGTCAACTTGCTCTTGAATTCTTTCCTGCACAAATTCAAAAACTGGGTCTATCAGGTGGGATCCCTCCTTTGGGGTCCCCTGGTTTGTGTCATGGGCATTGGTGTAAATTGGATTGTGTAAATGAACGTTGAAGTTATTTCTGGACATGGATGATGAAGTATCCTTGGCCTGGTCCTTGCTCAGAGCATTCAGCTGCATCCACGCACACCAGACCAACCTGCCTGCAGCCCAGGCTCTGGAGAGGGTGTCCCAGGAGGAAAGCAGGGACCTGCAGAGGAGACTGGTGGGAGCTCTGAGATCACAGAGGGGCTCTGATGGGTAACTTTGCTGGGACAGGGACTGGCAGCCTCAAGAGGAGGCTGGCTGGGGCACTAAGAGGACCTGCAGTGTGTGTCTCCTCCAGGACACAGGTCTGGTAGTCCCAGACTCCACCGAGAGTGCTCATGTGTCATCAGTCACCCTGTGGGCCTCCTCTGCCTCTTGGCAGATCAAAGACACCAAATGGCAGTTGAATGTTTCTCTTCATGGAGTCAAGGGGGCAACTGAACTTCCTCTCTCCTCTCTGGAGGAAGGTACTCTGCGTGGAGCTCTGAGGAGTTTCCAGTCCTTTCCAGTCCTGCGAGTTCAGTTCTAAAGGATCAAGTGTAGAAGACATAACCCCTGAGTCAGTGCCTCGGCCTGTGGCCTTGACATGAACTTATTGGTGTGCTGCTCTCTTGCCATTCCAGAAGGATCAATTATCAATTTCTCTTGGTCCTGAGACAATCACAGTGGACTAAAGGAAATGGAGTGACTGCCTGAGATCATGGGTAAGTGGGCATTTAATAAATTCACAGGGCCAGGGTCATGTCTTTTGAGTGTTTTACAATATTAAAGAAATAATAAATGTATAATAAATCATTCACATACAATGATTGTGTCAATTTAAAAATTAAAAAAAAGGCAATAAGAACAACTTGATATTAAAACTATTTCTTGGAATTTGGACCTATGGTAACCAGTTTAAAAAAAAGTTGATTCTTCTAACATATTTTCTTGCCTCCCATTAAATAATAAAAGACTGATGAACCTAAATCAACTATTTTACTTTCATTGAAAACAATGAATTTCTATATTTTGGGGGGAGATATATGTGTGTGCATATTACTCAATATATATAAATAACAGCCATTCTTCAATGGATGTTTATTTCGGGAAGTACTATGTTGCTAAAAATAAATATTTCTGATAATTGGCAACATAGACAAAAAACTTAAAAACTTCTGCACATTTTGACCAAGCAGTTATTTTCCCTTCAAATATGAACTGAGTTTTTAATAATTTATGCTAGAAAATAATTAGGTATGTTCCAAATTGTACACACAAATATATTTGCTACAGTGTTTTTTTAAAATTAAAAACAATATATAGATCTAACAAGATGCTAGTTAAACAAATAGTGATACATTTTGAACTCATTATAAATCTTATTAGCATAGCTTTTTTAGTTGAGAAAGCAGGTTACATAATAGTATGTACCTTATAGTTTGAAAATTATAGGAAAAGTTCATATATGATCAAAACAAAGAGAGCATATAGAATTTTTATTTTCATTTTATTTTATTTTTATTATAAAGATGTGAGGTACAACTCAGGGTTAGGTATACAAACGTTGATTATGCAGGTACCCTTGTTGATGAGGTATGCTCCTCCCTCCCTTAGCAGTTTCCCTCAACTGCCAGTCCCAAATCCCTCCCCTGACAGTTTCCCACCACTGCCATTCCTTTTCTTATAGTATTAGAAGTGTTCAAGGTCCGTTTATGAGTGAGAATATATGGTGCTCTATTCTTTGTTTCTGTGATAGATCACTGAGTATGATCGACTCTAAATCCATCCAAGTTGCTGCGAAGTCCATATATTTGTCCTTCTTTACAGCTGCATTATTGTGTGCGTGTACCACATTTTTTAAATCCAGTCTAGCTTCAATGGGCAACATAGTTGGTTCCATGTTTTTGCTACTGTGAATAGAGCTGCAACAAACATATGTGTGCAGGTAACTTTTTTGTAGAATGATTTGAGTTCTTCCGGGTATATTCCCAATAGAGGAATTGCTGGGTCATATGGAAGATCAATTTCTAGTTCTTTCAGAAATTGCCACACTGTCTTCCAATGAGGTTGCACTAGTTTGCATTCCCACCAGCAGTGTAGAAGCATTCATTTTTCTCCGCATCCTCGCCGGCATCTGTTGTTGTTTGTTTTATTAATGATGACCATTCTTATTGGGGTTAGGTGGTATCTCTCAATGTGGTTTTGATTTGATTTGCATTTCTCTGATGGTGAGTGAGGTTGAGCACTTTTTCATGTGTTTGTTGGCTGCCCATATATCTTCTTTTGAGAAATGTCTATTCATGTCTTTCGTCCACTTTTTAATGGAGCTGTTTGTTTTTTTCCTTTCGGTGCGTTTGAGTTCCTTGTAGATCCTAGATGTTAGGCCTTTGTCAGATATACAGTTGGCAAATATTTTTTCCCATTCTGTGGGCTGTCTGTCTCCCTGCTCTCTTGATGGTTTCTTTTGCTTTGCAGAAGCTTGTTAGTTTGATGAGGTCCCACTTGTCTATCTTATTTCTTAAAGGTATGGTCATTTAGGGTTCTGAATAGGAATTCGTTGCCAGTTCCAATTTCCATAAGGTTGTCTCCTGCATTTTCTATGATTCTTACAGTTTGAGGTTTTGCATTTAGGTCTTTGATACATCTAGAGTTAATTTTTGTGTATGGTGATAGGTAGGGGTCTTGTTTCAATCTTCTGCATGTGATCAGCCAGTTTTCCCAGCACCATTTACTGAATAGGTTCTCCTCTCCCTGGAGGTTGTTGTTGGAGGCTTTGTCAAGTATGAGTTGAGAAACTGAGGCTTTGCTTCTGGAATCTCTATCCTGTTGGTCTATGTGCCTATTCTTGTACCAGTACCAGGCAGTTTTGATTACTGTAACCTCATAGTAAAGTTTGAAGTTTGGAAGTGTGATGCCTCTGCTTTATTTTTTTGCCAAGGATTATTTTGGTTATTCATGGTCTTTTATGTTTCCATATGAATTTCTGTATTGTCATTTCCAGGTCTGAGAAGAATGATGTTGGTAACTTAATGGGTATTACATTGAATCTGTAGATTGCCTTTGGTAGGACAGACATTTTAACAATGTTGATTCTTCCTATCCATGAGCATGGAATATTTTTCCAGTTGTTTGTCTTCTAGGATTTCTTTGAGCAGTGTTTTATAGTTCTTATTGTAAAGGTCTTTCAGTTCCCTGGTTAGGAAGATGCCGAGGTATTTCATTTTTTGTGGCTATTGTGAATGGGATTGTCCTTTTAATTTGAGTCTCTGCCTGCTTGTTGTTGGTGTTTAGGAATGCAACTGCCTTTTACACACTTGTTTTGTACCCTGAGACTTTGCCAAAGTCCTTTATCAGTGGAAGCAGGTTTTTCATAGATTATCTTGTATTTTCAAGGTATAGGATCATATCATTAGCAAAGGGGGATAACTTGACTTCCTCTTTTCCTATTTGGATCCCTCTGATTTCCTTCTCTTGTTTAACTGCCCAAGCTAGGACTTCCAACACAATGTTGAACAAGCGGGGTGCGAGTGGGCAGCCTTGTCTTATTCCGGTTTTCTGGGGAAATGTTTCTAGTTTCTGTCCATTTAGCATTATGTTAGCTGTGGGTTTATTGTGGATGGCACTTACTATTTTAAGGTATGTTCCTTCTATACCTAGGTATTTGAAAGTTTTTATCAAGAAGAAATGTTGGATTTTATCAAAAGTTTTTTCTGCATCTAATGGTATAATCATGTGGTTCTTGTTTTTACATCTGTTGATGTGTTTAACTACATTTATGGTCTTGCGAATGTAGAACAGTCCTGCATCCTGGGGATAAAGCCTACTTGGTCATGGTGGATGATTTTTGAGATATGTTTTTGGATCCAATTTGCTAAAATCTAGTTGAGGATTTTTGCATCTGTGTTCATAAGAGATATTGGCCTGTAGTTTTCTTTTTTGTTGGATCTCTACCTGGTTTGGGTATCAGTGTGATGTTAGCTTCATAAAATGATTTGAAGAAATTCCATCTTTCAAAAATATGGAACGTTTCATGAATTTACATGTCATCCTTGCTCTGGGGCCATGCTTATCTTCTCTGTATCGTTCCAGTTGTAGTATAAGTGCTGCTGAAGCGAGCACAAGAATTTTTAAAAGTGGGTATTTTGAGGGTGGTTTAATGATTATGTTCCTTTTTCTTCCTTGTACTTTCCAAATTTTCTTAAGTCTATAATACACATGCACTGAATTTGGTCAGTAGTGAATAATAGGTATTAGGCAAAAAGTAAACTTCTTTCTGTAGAGTATTGATTTATGTTTGACATCTTCATAGGGTGTGATTGACATAAATTCTACTGCATGAATATAAAGACTACAATTTGATACTGTTTCAACATATGTATACACCTGCAGAACTGTCACCCCAATCAGAATAACTAATGTATCTATCACTGCCAAGTGTCCTCATGTCCCTTGGTCATCTCCCCCTCCCCACTCCCTGTGTCAGCCCCACCCTTCATGTCAGAGCAATCACTGATGTGCTTCCTGTCTCTCTGTCACTATAACCTAGTTTACATTGTCTACATGTTAAAATGTAAATGAAATCCTATAGTATGTACCCTTCTTTTGTATGGTTCCTTTCTTTCAGCATAAGCATTTCAAGATTATTCCAAGTGTGGCATGTATCAATAAGTTACACTTTTTTTTATTGCTCAGTAGTATTTGATTGCATGGATGTACCTGTTTGTCCTCTTCTTCTGTTAGTGAATACTTTAGTTATTTCCAATTTTTGTTCAATACAAATGAAGCTGGTATCAATGATAGTGTGTAAGCCTTTACACACTTTAGGAGTGGAATGACTGGATCAGAAGGAAGTTGTTTTACTCTTTTAAGAAACTTCCAAATTTCTACCCACAGGACTTGTGCTATTTTATGTTCTCAAGATCAGTGAATGAGTAAATGAGAGTTCTAGTTGCTTCATATCTTTGTCCACACTTGGTGTGACCAGTTTTTTTTTTTTAGAATTACCATTCTAATGTAAGTAAAATGTTATCTCATGGTACTTTTAATTTGCTTTTTCCTAATACTAACTATGTTGAGCATCTTTTTATGTGCTCATTTACTTACACCTTTTTAAAAGGGAAGTGTTTGTTAAGTATCTTAGGAAGGAAATATTTCCCAACTCATTCTCTGAGGCCAGTGCTGCTCTGATAACAAAGTGAGACAGAGATGTTACAAGAAGAGAAAACGACAGATAAATAGCACTCATGAGCACAGATGCAAATTTCTGAACAATATTTTAGCAAATATAATTCAATCATATTTAAAAACAATAATATATCATAACCAAGTAAGGTTCCTTGCAGGAATGCAAGGTTTATCATCACTCATGTTAAACCACTAAAGAAAGACTATGTGATAACCACAATAGATATAGAACAATTGCATCTTTTTTCTACAGTCTGGTGGATCCTCAGCTAAGGGATTATCCTTTTAGATTATTTTAGCCAGCTCAGATCTAATATCAATACATATTTCATGGTGCAGAAAACCTTGGGAACTAGAGGCTAACATATGATCAGGTTGAGAAGAACAGACATACAAATTCAATAAAACGTTGCTGTTTTAAAATTAGGATGTTACCTGTAGTCCATGGTTTACAAGAAAGAAAGGTTCTGGAAAAGCAGCTGTGGTGTTAGGCAGGCTCCCAAGGTATTGACCCATGGAGGCTGAGGTACACAGTGAAGGAATAGGGCTGTGGATCCTTCCACCAACTGGATTGTCCTCCCTATGAACTAGAGAATGTCACCTCTTACTGATCAAGTATGCAGTTAGGGATGCTGTAGCAGGTAGAAGGTGACAGTGAGAATTATGGTGATAAGAGATGGTGCCTGGATCCCTCCAAGGGCAGAGTTAAAGCTCATGGGCTCCGTCATGTGAGACTGCTGTTTAGCCTCTTACACTGCCTGTGTTTGTAATATGTATATTAAAGATATATATAATGCACTGGGGTGCCAAAATAATGAATACACACACATTTTAATATGATGTTCACTTAAAAGATGGCATTAATCAAATGAATGCTAGCGTCACCATGTGACAGGTAGGGCAGTCAAAGAAAATGTTGGAGGTATAGTTGGGCAAATGTTGTACTACCCTTTGGTATCATAATTTAATTCAACTTCGAAAAGTAACACATAGATAACACCTCTTAAAATATGTATATTTCTGGCATCCTCCTGCATATAATAAAATTTCCTTACATATACAGTAAAATCTGTATACATAAAACCATGCATAAATAAGGGACCAATAGTGAGATCTGCACTTGAGTCTCACTCATTCGCCTCATTGTGGTGAGACACTGGGTTAGCAGACCTCAGTGAACCTCATTTTTCTCATCTATAAAAAGAGGATGTTATCTCTCCTCCCTGTGGAAGGGTCTTTCTGATTATCCTTCCACCATGGCACAGAGATCTTCTGCTCTCTTCTGAATACAGGCAATACAAAGCAATCAAGTAACCTGCTCCAGAAGAGAGGGAGAGATGTGTGAACAAGGACACGATGGATGGCCACTAGGAAAATTGGCTGTTCCTTATCTGACATGTGGTCCCAGTCCTACAAGTGGCATAGGGTGCCGTGTGCGATAGACACTGCCTACCAGGGAGGAGGTGGGAGAGTTGTAGCTTGAATGCAGGTTCAGTTTTCATCAGGGAGACTTGGGTGCCAGGTGGGAGAGGTATGGAGAATTCTAGACAGAAATGTGAACATAGACAATAAAGTGAGAACACCGCATAGTGCATTAAGACATTGCAAGCTGCTCCTAAGGTCTACAAGATCATTGAATGGTGTGTGTGTGTGTGTGTGTGTGTGTGTGTGTGTGTGTGTGTGTGTGTGTGTGTATGAAGTGCAGAAAGAAGTTGGCACACGGTCGGGATATCATGCAGCACCTTATGCACTTGCTGTTTTCCAGTCTGTTGTTGTAAGCACTGGTGAACCACTGATGTTCATGTGAGATTATCCATTATCATGAGAAAAGCAAGTGGTTACAGACGATATGGCTTTTATAACTCAGGTGAAACATAACACAATACATTATTCATTGATATAGTCATATGTCCTAAAACATAAACTCATGGGCTGAAAGGACATACAAACCTCTGGGGAGAGAGAGAAAGAAAAAGGACAGGGAATGGGAACAATGGGGATGTAAACACTTAAAAAATATGAAGCCAAAATGTTGAATGGTTGCTAACTGAGGTGATGGATCCATGGGTATTTGTTATTATTACTGCTTGTGTGAATCTTATGACTTTTCAAACTAAAAGCATTCTTATCACTGTGGCTATTAGTTAGGAAAGGTCTGGACTAGGATGGGGACAAAAAGGAGACAGGACATTGGGGACCTGCATTACGGTAGCAGCCAGAGGGACAATCACCTCCTGAAAATGTTAGGACAAGCCTTCTCAGAATCAGTGAGGATGGGGTGGAGAGGAACTTGGGTGATGAGGCTGGCATGTTGCTGGTGATGTTTGAGAGGAGTCACCACTGAAGTATGAGAGAGTCACCAGTGATGGCTTGATCTCTAAGAGGGACATTAAGTGTTCGCAAACCATGCTGGTGAAGACATCCAGTGACTTGCTAAAGAAGCAGGTCTAAAGTCCAGGAGAGGGGCATTCCATTCAGGAACCAAAAGCAGGGGGAGACATTTCCCAGGGACAGTGGACAGAGAAGCAGGCGGCCATGGAGGGAGGTGCTGAGTTTCTCAGTGCACGGCAAGGTCTTAGCAACCAGGATCATGCAAGAGAGAGAGAGAGCAGATAATGACTGTGGCAGACACGCCTGCTGCCTGGTTTAATTCCCATAACAACCCTTTCAGATTATGAGGACACTGAGGGGTGGAGAGAGGTGAGCTCATTTGTGTATGGTGTCAGAGTCACACTAAGAACCAGCAGTGTGGCTCCAATATAGGGCACCCACAGGGATGGTGGGAACTTGTCATGCTGGAGGGAATAAGAGTCTTTTGCACCTTTGATCTTCTCTAGGTGGGCTTCTGCCTTTCTCTTTCTTTGACGTGGGAGACTTGGGTTTGGAGAAGGCCAGTTGGCCAATGTCTGAAGTTCAGACTCCAGTAAGTGTTTCTTTGTCATCTAATTCTGACATCACATCAAACAGAGCTGCTAGCTCTTCCTGTTTATAAGGCGGCTTTGTGACTCTAAAGCTGCTTCACAAAGAAGACAAGGGGCAATGAAAAGTTGCCTAGAGCGGAATTAAGAGAATTTTCAGTTAGAACCTTCTTGACCCTGACTTTAACTCTCACGTGTGTACACAGAGCCGAATTTAGAAAACAATTATTTATTTATTTATTTTTTAAACGTATTTTTTATTTTAAAATTGTGGGGTACAGTTAAGGGTTAGGTATACAAATATGCATCGTTCAGGCACCCTTGTTCATAAGGGTTGTCCCTCCCATCCCCTGATAGATATTGACTACCATTAATCCCACCACCCTTGCCCTCCCTGCCTCCCCCATAGATTCCCACCACTGTCAATCCTTTTCTTATAGTATTATGATAGATGTTCAAGGTTCATTTATGAGTGAGAACATGTGATACCCAGATCTTTGTTGCTGTGAAAGATCACTCAGTATTACAGACTCTAGTTCCATCCAGGTTGCTGTGAAATTCGTGATTTTGTTCTTTTTTGTAGCTGTGTAGTATTCCATCGTGTATATGTACCACATTTTAAAAAATCCAGTCCTCTTTTGATGGACAGCATGGTTGGTTCCAGCTTCTTGCTATTGTGGACAATGTTGCAATAAACATACGTGTGCAGGTATATTTTTCAAAGAATGATTTGAGTTCTTCAGAGTATATTCCCAGTAGGGGGATTGCAGGGTCATATGGGAGATTGATATTTAAAGCTTTTAGGAATCGCCACACTGTTTCCACAGAGGTTGCACTAGTTTACACTTCCACCAACAGTGTAGAAGTGTTCCCTTTTCGCCACATCCTCTCCAGAGTCTGTTATTTTTTGAGTTATTGATAATGGCCATTCTGACTGGAGTTAGGTGGTATCTCAGTGTGGTTTTGATTTGCAACTCCTTGACGATTAGTGAGGTTGAACATTTCTTCATATGTCTGTTGGCAGCTCGTATGTCTTCTTTTGTGAAGTGTCTGTTCATATCTTTTGCTCATTTTGTAGTGGGGTTGTTTGTTTTTTTCTTTTCAGCATTTTTGAGTTCCTTGTAGATCCAGGATGTTAGGCCTTTGTCAGACATGGAGTTGGCAAATACTTTTCCCCAATCTGTGGACTGTCTCCCTGCATTCTTGATAGTTTCTTTGGTTTTGCAGAAGCTTGTCAGTTTAATGAGGTCCCACTTGTCTATCTTATCTCTTATGGCTTGTGCATTTCAGCTTTTGTTCAGGAATTAGATGCCAGTTCCAGTTTCCATAAGGGTGTATCCTGCATTTTCTAAGGTTCTTATGGTTTGAGGTTTTACATTTAGGTCTCTGATCCATTTAGAGTTAATTTTTTTGTATGGGGATAGGTAGGGGTCTTGTTCGAGTCTTCTTGTATGTGGTTAGCCAGTTTTCCCAGCACCATTTACCGAATAGGTTCTCCTATCCCCAGTGGTAGGTGGCGGAGGCTTTGACAAAGATGAGTTGGTTGAGAAAATTGAGGTTTTGCTTCTAGGATCTCAATTCTATTCCGTTGCTCTATATGCCTGTTCCTGTACCAATACCAAGCTGTTTTGATTATTGTAGCTTTATAGTAAAGTTTGAAGTCTGGTAATATGATACCACCTACTTTGTGTTTTTTGCTGAAGATTGTTCTGACTATTCTTGGTCGTTTGTGTTTCCATATGAATTCCTGTTTTGTTTTTTCTACGTCTGAGAAGAATGTTGCTGGTAATTTGATGGGTATTGGATTAAATCTGTAGATTACTTTAGGTAGGATGGACATCTTCACAATGTTGATTCTTCCAGTCCATGAGCATGGGATATTTTTCCAATTGTTTGTGTCATCTTTCATTTCTTTGAGCAGTGTTTTGTAGTTTTCATTGTAAAGGTCTTTCACGTCCCTGGTTAGGAAGATGGCAAGGTATTTCATTTTTTTTGTGTGGCTATTGTGAATGAGATTGTGCTTTTTATTGGGGTTTCTGTTAGTTTATTATTGGTGTAAAGAAATGCGATTGTCTTTTGCACATTTATTTTATACCCTGAGACTTTGGCAAAGTCCTTTATCAGTGCAAGGAGGCTTTTGACAGATTCTCTTGGGTTTTCAAGGTACACAATCATATCATCTGCAAAGAGAGATAACTTGACTTCCTCTTTTTCTATTTGGATACCTCTGATCACCTTCTCTTTTCTGATTGTTCTAGCCAGGACATCCAATACTATATTGAACAGGAGAGGAGAAAGTGGGCACCCTTGTCTTGTTCCAGTTTTCAGGGTAAATGGTTCCAATTTTTTCTGTTTTGGAGTATGCTAGCTGTGGATTTTCATAGATGGCTTTTACTATTTTGAGGTATGTTTCATGTATGCCTAGATGTTGGAGGGCTTTTATCAAGAAGGAGGTACTGGTTTTTATCAAAAGCTTTTTCTGCATCTAATGATATAATCATGTAGTTTTTGTTCTGACGTCTGTTAATGTATTTAATTACATTTATGGTCTTGCAAATGTTGAACCAGCCTTGCGTCCCAGGGATGAAGCCTACTTGGTCATGATGGATGATTTTTGAGATGTGTTGTTGAATCTGGTTTGCTAGGATCTTGTTGAGAATTTTAGCATCTATGTTCATCAAAGATATTGGCCTATAGTTCTCATTCTTTGTTGGGTCTTTACCTGGCTTGGATATCAATGTGATCTTAGCTTCATAAAATGATTTGAGGAGAGTTCCATCTTTCTCAATCGCCTGGAATACTTTCAGTAGAACTGGTATCAGCTCCTCCTTAAATGTCTTATAGAATTCTGCTGGAAAGCCATCTGGTCCAGGGCTTCTTTTTGTTGGTAATTTTCTGATTACATAGTCAATTTCCTTGATTGCTATTGGTCTATTTAGTGTCTCGATTTCTTCTTGTTTCAACCTGGGTAGGTTATACGATGTTAGAAAGTCCTCCATTTCCTTAAGATTTTCAAGTTTGTTTCCATACAAATGTACATAGTAGTCTCTAATGATTGTTTGTATTTCTTCAGGGTCAGACTTCATCTTTTGTGCTTCTGATTGTGTTTATTTGGGCTTTTTCTCTCTTTTTCTTGGTCAGTCTAGCTAGTGGACCATCGATCCTGTTTATACTTTCAAAGAACCAGCTTTTTGTTTCATTGATTTTTTTGTATTATCTTTTTGTCTTCTATGTCCTAGATTCAGGCTTTTATTTGATGATCTGGATTCTTTTGCTGAAGTTAGGATTTTGTTGGTCTTGCTTTTCCAGCTTCCTTCGATGACTTGTTAGGCTGTTAATTTGTGATCCTTTCATTTTCTTCACATGTGTTTGTAGAGATATGAGTTCCCCTCTTACTACAGCTTTCATGGCATCCCAGAGATTTTGGTAAGATGTTTCTTCATTTTTGTTTGTTTCTGGGTTTCTTTTAATCTCTGTTTTGATTTCATCATTGACCCAGGAGTTGTTTAGCATCATGCTGTTTAGTGTCCATGTCTTTGTGGGTTTTGGGGGAATCTTGTTGGTGTTGATGTTTATTTTTATTCCACTGTGGTCCGAGAACATGCATGGCAAAATTTCAATATTTTAAAATTTGCTTATGCTTGATTTATGGCCAAGTATGTGGTCGATCTTAGAGTATGTTCCATGAGGTGATGAGTAGAATGTATATTCTGTGGTCATTGGATGAAGTGTTCTGTAGGTATCCATCCAATTAAGTCCATTTGGTCAAGAGTCACATTGAGGTTTCGAATCTCATTGTTGATTTTTTGTCCTGATGATCTGACTAGGGTTGTGAGTGGGGTATTGAAGTCCCCAGCTATGATAGTGTTGGAATCAATACCTTTTTTTTAGTTTACCTAGAAGCTGCTTTATGAAAGTTGGTGCTCCTATGTTGGGTGCATATATGTTTAGGATGGATATTTCTTATTGATGAATTGAACCTTTTATCATTATGTAGTGGCCTTCTGTATCTTTTTAAATTTTTGATAGATTAAAGAGTGTTTTGTCTGAGATTAAGATTGCGACTCCTCCTTTCTTTTGTGTTCTGTTCGCCTGAAAATTTATTTCCCATCCTCTTACTTTGAGTCTGTGAGTGTCCTTTCTAGTGAGGTGAGTTTCTTGAAGGCAATAAATTTTTGCCTGGTGATATTTTATCCATTTTGCCATTCTATGTATTTTCAGTGGTGCATTTAGTTCATTCACATTGAGACTAATTATTGAAATGTGAGAGTTGATCCCTATCATAAGGTTCTTACGGAGTTGTTGCTGTTCCTGTTTGTTTGTTTTCTTTCTTTTGATTTTGGAGTTGGTTCATGTGTGTTTTTAATCTTTTGCCTATACTCTTGTGAAGAACGTTGTTCTTTTTTCCTTTTCTTCTGTGTTCAGTACTTTCTTAAGTATTTCTTGTAGAGGTGGTCTGGTTGCAGTGTAGGTTCTTAGGGATTAGATATCTGGGAAAGATTTCAATTCTCCCTCACTGATGAAGCTTAGCTTAACTGGGTAAGTTATTCTTGGTTGAAATTGTTTATCTTTTAGAAATTTGAAGATAGGGCTCCAAGCTCTCCTAGCCTGGAGGGTTTCTGTAGATAAATCTGCTGCTATTTTAACTGGTCTTCCCTGGTAGGTAGTCTGATCCTTTTCTATTGCTGCCTTTAGAATTTTTTCTTTTACACCTACTTTGTTTAGGCGAATTATTATGTGTCTGGGAGTTGGTCTTCTCATTTGTTGTTTTGCAGGGGTCCTCTGAATCTCTTGTGTTTGAATCACTGATGAGATGAGGGAAGTTTTCTTGAATGATTTCATGAAATGTTTGTTCCAGTGTGGCCTCTGTTTCTCTCTGCCTCAGGAAGGCCAATTACGCTTAGGTTTTTTTCTCTTGAAGTAATCATTCATCTCTAGAAGGTTTTGTTCTGTCTTTTTAAGCTCCTTTTCTATGTTTTTGACAGTTTGGGTTAGTTCTGTGTTTTGGTCTTCAAGCTCAGAGATTCTTTCTTTGCTTGGCTAATTCTGCTTTCCATGCCTATTAGTTTGTTATTTATTTCCATCACAGTATTCTTTACTGCTGTTATTTCTGTCATCAGCTCCTTCGTATTTTCCTCTTGTCTCTCCTCAATTTTTTTTATTCTCTCTATTAATGTCTTGATGTCTGGGTTTGTTGCATGTGACCAGTCATTCTGGGGGCTCTTCATTGTGTTCCAAAGTCTGTTTTCTCAGTGTCTGATCTTCCAGGGGTCTGTGTGAGACCTATATTCTTCTTTTGGTTTTTCCTCCCTACTTTTTCCTTCTTCCTTCCCTCCACTTCCCCGTCTTCTTTAATTCTGTTTTTCAGGAGTGGAGGGGTTGCTTTTACTTCTGTTTGTTCAATCTCCTATTTTCTTTATGCATATCCTCTTGCTTTGTTCAATTCTGGAGTTGGACTGTAGGTTGGGGTTGGTCCTTTTTGCAGTTTTGAGATTTACTTAAGGGGGAACCTGTGATTCAAAATCTATCTGCAGATCCCGGTATCCACTAACTAGTGTATGGATAATCTGAAACCCACTTCCCATTGCCTTGGAATCTGTCCATGCAGTGGGGTTGTAGGTTTACTCCCTGAAATAAAATGAGGTTAACAGAGGGAAGAGAATGGAGTGGGCAGTGGGGGGAAGTAGGGGGTGGAGAGAGAAGAGTAAGGGGGAAAAATAATAATTTAAAGAACTCAACAAATTCTGCGTCAACATCTTGCTTTAGAAACACATTTCTTGCATTCCTGGGATATGGTGTGTGGGAATAGGCAGAACATGGAAAGATCAGGGAATGAAGGAAAACAGCGTGTCTACCCTGGAAGGGTCAGACATTGTCTCCAATCCTTTGTCAATTTATGGAATTGTTAAGGTATTAAAAAGTAAGTAATCTTGTTGGCCAGCATCTCTACAATGTCTATATCTAAGATGTTTAATATACTTTATCTTGACTTATAATGGTCTACTTGCTTCCCCTATTCCTTGACTTTATAATTAACTAGCAATTTTGCTACACTATAAATGTTATTACAGGGATAGCATTTAAACAGTAAAATCATGCAGCAAGGAGAATATGATGAGCTGATTGGTTTTGGTTTTGGCTTGAGTACTATATTTAACTTCCTGTTATTTCCTTCAGATTGACAGTGGAGAGCATATTTAATTTATATAGTAACTCTTTACTTCAGTAACTTCAACTATTCCTTTTTAACCAATATTATATTCAGTTTCAGGCTTAATACAAACTATTAAATTCTGTATGTGATCCCATCCCACTATTCTTTGTATTTCTATCCTAAGTACCTTAAAGCATAAAGAAAAGCGTAAATAATGAAGATATAATTTATATTCTTTGAGATTAGAATTTCATTAGCTAAACTGAGGCACTGTTTGGCAATTTTTCCTAGGTATTCCTGTGAATTATGTGTCACATTTAAAATGTATGCTTTTAAGGTAATTACTGCAAGATGATTCTGGTATTGCCTTAAAAAGCTGAGGGGGGAGCATATTTTGGAATGGACTACCATTTCTCCCCTACATTTAATTGTTTCTGTGTTTTGTAATTTTTTTGTATAGTAATGTTTACTGCAACCTAAATTCTGATTACCCTGTAGGGACTAAGTAATATATGAAGCTATTTCCCATAAGCATAATCTGAAAGAAAGATTATTTGCTTATGTGTGCTTTGAATGGTTGTTTCTTTTTTACCTTAAATAGCCCTTAGTTAAACAATCAAGGTGAAGGAAAGAGAAGAATTAAAAAACAAGATAAAGATTTTCATATTTAAAGAAGAAAATATTTAATATTTATAGTTCTACCTAGGAAGAAAACCAGTTTCCCAGTAAGTTTCCTATATATATGCCATGCATTATTTCTTAGAAAATAGTTTGAAAACTCAGTGAGAAAACCTACATGTTTTCTACATGTATGAATAAACAACCCATTTCCATTTAAGCATGTGCAAATTCAGTCATATAAATAACAAAACCTTTATTTGAGGTAATTACATTTAGCCTTCCTGCTCAAATTTGTGGTTTTGTTGACTTGACTTTGTACAAACATGGAGGTTGGCATTAGGTGACATTTATAATGTTTTATTGTACAGAAACCATAGATTTTAGAGATAAAAAGAACTTTGGAAATTACCATGTCCAACTTGCTCACGTAATAAATTGATGACAGAGAGATAGAATGACTTGCTCAATATCACACAGCCCATCAATATGGAAGAGAACTATGCTTGAGGGTTATTTTTGCTCTCTAGTAGCGAAAGAGAAGTGTAGACTGAGGATATCAGAAGGGGAGGGCAGGTCAGAGGAGATAACTGAGTGAGAAACACCACTGCAAGGAACTGTTGGGACAAAGGCATCCTTCAGGTCAGTGACAGATAACTCATACCTGTGCAGACTCATGATCAAGGAACAGAAGGTTTCCCACCAGCCCCAACCATTTCTACATTCCTTGAAGTTGGACACCATGGCACAGCACTGGGAGAGGGCAGGTGAAGGGATGGATGTAATATTTCTGCTCTTCCCTCACAAAGGGGATTGTTGGTGGCTGAAGGAGTGATGATATTTCTTGTATCCTGGGTGTTGGACAGTGCATAATGTTCCTGTGAGCCATCTTGATGGGGAAGATTTTGCAGGTTGGTCAGATGCTCATCTTTTTAGAATAGGGTTGAATAAGTGGACCCTCATTAAATAGTTAATCAAATCAATTCTTCTCCTGATTTACTTGACATGTTATTGACACCACTGTCCTCTCAGTTTCCCAGGTAGACACCTTGACTCCTTTTTCTCCTTGCATTTAGTCCATTATGTAGACTACAAATCATTCACTTTTTTCATTTCTATTTTTTTCCAGCTATTTAAACTCCTAAAGAATTTTTGTTTTGAATCCTTCCATGTACACCTCTGGTATATTATCAGGCTTCAATGTATCATAACTTTGGTATTCACATTTTTGTGGAGTCCCCTCCCATGCTGACCCTGGATATTTTTGTGCTGACCCCTCCCATGCTGACCCTGGATATATATGACTACATCTAGCCAATGGGACTTCACCAAGGTTGACACAAGAGAAATGTCATTGGGACTTGTCCTCTTGAGACTCCACTTCTGCCTGACGTTCAACTGCCATGCTGGGAGGAAGACCAGGCACCCACATGAAATGGCACATGTGTTGGAGGCCCCATGCTGATACAGTTGTGCTCCCAGGAGGAGGTCCTGAAAGACAATCATGAGTGAGGAAGCCATCTTGAATGTTTCATCCTAGCTAAACTTCCAAATGCCAACTGTCCCAGCTGAAATTATATGGAGCAGAATAACTTTCCAGCTGAGCCCAACCACTTACAAAACCATAAACTGTAGTTAAATATTTTGGGCTTTGTTTTTGGTTATTGTATTTTAAGTCACTAAGTTGTGGACTGGCTTCTTATGTAACAACCAATAACCGACATGTCTTTTCTTTGTTTTTCCCCATCTTTCTGCTCCTTCACTTCTGGTTGTTACCAACTCCCTTTCACATTTCTTTCTCTTTCTCTTCCTTAGACACCCTGCTTCCCTGTCTGTTTGGAAGGTTCCCCATTCTCTGTACCATGCTCAGGTACTCCCTGCATGACCACTCCTGAATTGCGAATCAGTGCCTCCTGTGAGCCACTGTGTCTACCAAAGGCTAGAAACTTGACAAACCCCCCAAAGCTGGGCAACCTTCTCTCCTCCATGCCCCCCTTGCTCTGTGTATTGCTTCTACCTGACTTCTCCTTTGCTCTTGTGTTTTGATCACTAGCCCTCAGAGTGTCGGTCCAGGTTCACCACACTGCCTGGAACATGCTGCACATGTGTTTCTTGAGTTGAATGCTCTGTGTTGCGTAGGTTAGAACACAGTGCTTTCCTAAGTAACAAGCATCACACTGAGTATTAAAATGCAATAAATCACATAGGAAATTACAAGGTAGGGCTAGAATTATTAAAGTGAGAACACAAAGAGCAAAGTAACAATATAATAATCCTCATGCATCGTGGAACCTTTTATGACATCGGTGTTTAAAGAACAGGATTGACTCTTGGCTTATAAGTCAGTATATTGCTTCATCTTTTTTATAATATGTAAGTGCTTTGTTTCTGAGGACATGATTAAATTCTACAAAGTATTTATGGGGGATGACGGAATATATGTAGACAGATAGATAGGCAGAGATAGGAGAAAGAGAAAGAAGATAGATGGATGGATTCTCAGTGTAACTTACTGAGGACTGTTATTTGGAATAGTGCAATTAAAGGCTGAATGAAAAATGAATTAATCCCTACACATTAAAAATGAAAGCCAGGGAGAATGCAGTATTTTTCCCAGCAAAGGACCTTTAAAACCAGATGGCAGATGGTTTTCTGAATCTCCCTGAGCCTGATCCAGGATGGCATGTTTGATGAGACTTCAATGTGCTGCAGTCACTGTCTCCTGGGCAGTTCCCAGTCCAGGGCCTGGACTGTGGGTCTTATTTTTGACTGTGAGAGCAGTGGGGGTTCAGGATGACTTGTGTGTGTGCTTGAGGTAAGATAAAATTGTCTCGGGAGCCCCTCACTGCTCCTTTTCCATGTTTTGCAGTCAGGTAGAATTTCAGAGAAAATTAAAAGAGAGAGTGGATGAGGATTCCGGTGGGAAAGGAAAGATGGGCTCCCCTTTCTCTCCACCTCCCGGCCCCTGCTGCCCTGATTCTTCCTTCGGGCCTGTGGGAAGCACCTTGTCATCCTAGAGGGCCTGGGCATCTGTCTCTCCACTGCTTACTTACCTGGGCCTTTCTTCTGCCTTTGCCTCTGGCCAGCATTTTAGTTTCAAAATGAATTTTTAGTTCAGGCAAGAAATAAAGTTTGCAGATGCTAACTACTCTTAAAAAGATTATGTTTATAAAGATTTTTGAAAGCAATAAATTCAAAATTTATTATCAGTGGGGCCTTTAAAAACATCATTTAATTCAGAAAGGCAGAAAAGTTTCAAGTTTTATTTAACATTGTGAAATAACTGGGTGGTATCCTGACTATTATAATAATAATTTTTATTATTTGGCATTATTAGATGGATAAAGCATAGATCTGTGAATCAAGAAATGGGAGAGATTCATACATAGGTAGGATAGATTTTCAGCAGAATTTTAAAGTCAGCTAGTGTTAAGATCTTCAAGGAGATAAGAATTCAACATATGAAATGACTGACCATATGAAAATGTTAAGGAGTTCAATGCATAACATGGTTATTGTTCTATTGTTTTATTTATTTTAAAAATTTTCTTTCTTAAGATTTTCTTTTAAAGAAGTGTGGTACAATTCAGGGTTAGGTATACAAATGGACATTGTACAGGTAAAGTTTGGGCCTCCCTTTGGTCCCCACTTTGCCTGACTAGAGATAGTTTTTGTTACCTTTAAATTTGAGCTCCTTAGACCTGATGTGGGTTATTTCTCCTCCAGTGTGAATGCCACGTTGATTCCAAAGTGCTTTCCATCTGTCTCATTTACTATATACTTTTAACATATGTTAAAATCCAAGGACCAGAATGGTTTTCAAAGACCTTCCTCACTTTGGGCCAGAATGGAAAGCCTCTTACACTGTAGTTTGAATGGCTGCTGATCAAATTATAAATAAGATGCTTCTTGAAACATTACATCATGTTGCAATCCGCAAAAATATTCACTGTGTATTCAGCGATGTCTGACACCATGAGCTATATTTTCCAACAGCAAGTGAGCTTCCATTTTGGAGAGGTAATGAAGAAAACTTGTGTTAAAAATCTCAGTTGCTCATGGTTCTTGGCAGTGTGAGGTGATAAAGAAAGTGTGTGCTAACTATCTCAGATACTCACTGTTCTTGGCCTCCTGCAAGGCCAAATCCAGCTTGACTGCATCTCCAACCAGAAACATACATAACTGATTCAGACAAACCCACCTCACCTACCCTCACCCACATGAATTCTGGAGACATCTGTCAGATGTGGGCTCTGACAACATTTGGCAAAGGCAGCTCTGAGCACTAATATTATGGTTGAACGCAACATTCACCAGAGTCCATCAATACAGTCACAGGCTTGTATGAAGCCACGGACTCTCAGCCTGCTGCTGGTTGAAAGTCCCATATTCTTTGTCCTCTTAGGCTGTCACTCATGCTTTTCTGTCTGTCCCCAACACTCTTGCCTCCTGGAAACATCTCATCTTCAATGTCAATTCCTCTGGGTAGCCTGTCCTCATTCCTTCCAAACCCGGGCAAGGCACTCTTGTGTTCCCACCTCACCCTGTGCAGCCCTGAATTGCTCACATCACCTTTTGTGTGTGTGCCACTATCTCCTGCGTATCCTGTGGCAGGCACTGACCCTACTTCATTCTCTGATACCTGCAGTATCATCACAGCACAGCACTGCACTGTCCAGGTTGGTAGCTACTAGTCTCATGAGTTTGTTGAGGACTTGAAATGTGACTGGTGTGACCAAGAAGCAGCATTTTTACTTGAGTTAAAATGTGCTGCAGGTGTAAAACATACACACCAGATTGTGAAAGCCTAGGACAGAAATAAGTATATAAAACAGGCATCATGTCTGTACTTACTATATGCCGAAATGAAAATGTTTTGGGTATATTAGATCAAATCAGATATATTATTGATAATAATTTTATGTGCTTCTCTTACATTTTTAAAAATGTGGCTACTAGAACATTTAAATTACATGCATTGTTCTTACTCAGTAGGCTCTCAGCATCGGGCACACTCACACAGGAGTGGGAACAAATGACATGGGCACTACAGCAGGGGTGAGGGAACGGATAAGGGGCACACAACCATCCACTGGGTACTACGACCAGGGAAGAGAGGGCTTGCTAGAAGCCCAAACCTAACCTGCATGCAATTTACCTATGTAGCAAATCCTTACACGTACCCCACAGCTGTAAAATAAAAGTTAAACTCAAAACAATATGAAAATTAAATTACACATATATGTTAGGTCATGAGTGTAAATAATGCATGTGTTGATGAGATAGATTTGGTCATTCTATGATGTGTATATGTTTCAAAGCATCTAGTTGTGCACAGTAAATACATTCAATGTTATCAGTCAATGTAAGAAAAAAATAAGCAAAATTACATATGTAGTGAGCATTTCATTTCTACTGGACACACAAGCACATAACAGAAATTCTAAAAATATTCAATATGTTAGACTCCTCTTTTATTAAAAAAAACTTTGCAACACAGAGCTATATATAAGATATATAACTTAGGAGTGATGAAAAGCTATTTTAAGAGTTGGGTGGGTGGAAGAACACCTTGTTTTGACCAGCAAAAGAGGTGTAGGTCTGCCCTTCCAAATGGCTGTAAGGGATGGGTTTCGGTATTCCTAGTGCTGCCTTTTTTTTTTCAGCCTTACCCTTGAGCCTCCTTTATGACCTAAAATTTGGTGATCACTCAAGGATTCAGTCAGAGAAGGAGCACATCTTTTCTGTAAGTTCCTTGCTTCGAGGGTTGCTCCTCATTCCTGCTGCTCTGTGCCTTTGAAATCCAGACTCTGAGTCTGTAAACTTCCTGGTGAATGTCTGTGTAGGGCTAGGAGATGAGCTCCCTTAAGGGACCAGCCCTGCATGGCTCTGTCTCACATGAGTGGGTTTCTCTTTACTGCCCGATCTTTTTGTTACACTCATGGAGGGTTGCCACTGTACATGTGTAAGCTAGCGGTCAATCAGGGATACGGGCAGTTCATGCTCTGGTTTTGGGTCTCACTCCTATGATTCTTGTGCTGTCAGGCTTTCCCCTTCACAGTTTCAGCTGCTTTTCTGCTTAGGCTCCATGCCCCATCACCTCCAACTGATAAGCTGCATCCTAGCCTTCCACATTCAAGCTCCCCACCTCACTTTCCGCTGTCAGGATAGGGTGAATGGGGCAACATTCCTGGCCAGGAAGCCAAAAATTTGTGGTTTAGCCATTTCCAACCACTTTGGGATAAATTCTAATGTTATAGCCAGACCAGGTTCTTATGCCCACTGCCCAGAATATATAATAATTGATGCCAGTCATTACAGTTAGAGAAAGAGTTTGATACCACAAAGCAGCTGAGCCAGGAGTTCTAGAGAAATACAGTGTCTCAAATCTGCCTCTCTGAAGGGTTCAGAGGATGAGGGTTTTCAAAGGGAACATGGCAGGTAGAGGGACAGGAGCTGCTGATTGGTTGACGATGTCATGGGGTGGACGCTGTCTTCCCCTTGTAGAGCCAACTTCTTTTTTTTTTTTTTGAGTTGGAGTCTCACTCTGTCACCCAGACTGGAGTGCAGTGGCTGCTCCCAGCCATGACCCGCTGGGCTCCGGCGATCCTTCCGCCTCAGCCTTCCAAGTAGCCGGAATTACAGGCATGCACTACCACACCTGGCTGATTTTTTGATTTATTGTAGAGATGAGGTCTCGCTGCCCAGGCGGGTCTTGAACCTGTGGGCTCAGGCAATCCACTCACCTCAGCCTCCCAAAGGCTCGGGATTACAGGCTGAGCCACCGAGCCCGGCTTTAGAGCCAACTTCTGAGAGATGGTCTCATGAACCAGTCAAGCCAACTTCCTGGTGTTCTGGCCTGGTTGGGGTCTGTTACAAAGTCTGAAAAATATCTCAAGTGCCAGTCTTATGTTTTACAATAGATGCTTTCTATGAAGCAAATCCCATGACCACCAGGTCCCACCCCTGATCCTTGAGCCATTGTGAAGGCAGTCTAGGAGGAAGATATGGGAGGAGGTGGAGGTCCCTGAAGACTGCAGTCACTTTTGTTTTGAAATGACTTCTTGTCTCCTCAAGCAGTCTTATGGTGATCAGAGTTGCCCCTTGTGGGGCAGCTCTCCCCTATCCAAGGGTCTGGACATGGAGGTAATTGCAAGTAAAATTAGAAACAACATATTCATTAATATCTTACCATAGCTGTAACTTTTACTCTGTGGCCTGATACTAATTTTATGCAGGTTGTTTCATTAGTGTCTTTAAATGGTTGCTTTCTTTTATCCCCTTTCGATCATTGATATATGCTGCGGATTCACACATGACTGCTTCATCGTTTCCAGAGGCAAACAACGCCTTCTGTCTGGTTTGTTTGTTTGTTTTTGAGTCAGAGTTTGACTTTATCTTCCAGGCTGGGGAGTGCAGTGGCATCATCACAGCTCACTGCATGCAGCCTCAACCTCCTGGGCTCAGGTGATCCCTCCTCCTCAGCTTCCTGTGTAGCTGGGACTACAGGCGCACACCACCATGCCTGGCTGTAAAAAGCCTTTGATTTTTTGTAAAGAGGAGGTCTCACTATGTTGCGTAGACTTGTCTTTAATTCCTGGACTAAAGCAACCCTCCCATCTCAGCTTCTCAAAGTGCTGGGGTTACAGGTGTGAGCCACCATGCCTGGCCCCTCTGGTTTTAATGGTCAATGGACAGTCATAGCCCAAGTCTGACCATGTGGCCACAGACTTGTGCCCCAAGACATGAAGTTTTGGGCCATACTCCCAAAAAGCTACCCAGAGTAGTAGAGGCTCTGGCCTAAGATAAAGAACTGTAGGACGGGTAGTGGAGATAAAAGTGTCAACATGATTCTAGACCCATTGTGGTGTCAGTGTTGAGTTTGTCATATCAACCTCTTTATTTCATCTTTCCTCAGGAAATAAGACCAGCCATATTTTTGAAGAGCTAGGTTCAGAGGGGGTGAACTTTCTATAAGACTCAAGTGATTTTAGTGGTGAAAGAATAGCCGATACTGTGCTGCACTGCCTCGATTTCCCTGTCAAGATAGAGGCCTTCCCTCTTTCAGCTGTCTTGAATGTGAGATGCTGATTGACAGTTGTGTTAATCTTCAGGAATTCCCCCAGGGAGATTTTCATTTATGAGGTAGAAATGCCATGTTCCCTTCCTTGGAATGAAGACAGCTCTAAAAGGTCGTTCTATATCTATATGCTCTTTGCAATTGCCGTGAATCTTAAATTTTTCTTCTGCTCAGTACTGTTTTCCTCAGTCCACTTCAGGGGCTGTTCCTGATGAAGTGGCAAAAAGAGGCGATTTCTTTTCTCACACATCCTAAGAGTCACAGCCGACATTCTCACAGCAAAAGACAGGTTCACAAGAGAAAAGCATAACACATGTATTTAATCAGAGTTTTACATGACATGAAAGCCTTCAGAAATGAGAACTCAAAGCTATTTTTTTTGTTTTGAGTTGGAGTCTCACTCGGTCGCCCAGACTGGAGTGCAGTGGCCGCTCCCGGCCACCACAGCCTTGACCTGCTGGGCTCTGGTGATCCTTCCGCCTCAGCCTTCCGAGTAACCAGAACTACAGGCGTGTGCTACCACGCCCGGCTGATTTTTTGATTTATTGTAGAGATGAGGTCTCGCTGCCCAGGCGGGTCTCGAACCCACAGGCTCAGTCAATCCACTCACCTCAGCCTCCCAAATGCACGGGATTACAGGATGAGCCACTGAGCCGGCGAGAAAATATTTTTATGCTTGGGTTTGATGAAGAATGGTCAGCTTTGTAAACACACGTGATTGACAAAAGTGTATTATTGTTTGGTAGTCACATGAAGGGGAAAACCCAGTAAAGTCTGTCAGCTCAGAATTTTCTTGGCCTCTCTGTATAGCCCTTCTAGCTTCTGGGTCTTGAGCAAGATCTTTCAGGAATGAGAGTCTTCAGGGAAGATGGAAGAGAATGACCTTCCTAGATGTTATGACTTGCTTTGGGAGACAGGAGTTCTAGTTTCTGTAGCCCGTCTTTGGAAAGAGGAATTCCGCTCCCATTGACTTGCTTTGCAGGAGTAAGAAGGGTGAGACAGGAGTGCAGGAAAGGTCACAGGGAGCCTGCTTCCAAGGCCCTTCCAATGTCCTCAAAGTACTCAGCAGGTCAAAGCACCATAGTTTGGATATCATGTTCTAAACCCCAAAACTGAGACCACCACCCTGCAAACCTCATGAACACAAATCAGTGTCTCAGAGTTTATTTTGAGGAACCCTCCCTAAGACAGGAAAGTATAAATAACCTTGGCCAGAGAGTGAACCAAAGATACTTAGTGCATTAATGATGCCCCTTCTGCACTCCTTCCTTCATTCAAGCCCTTTGCCATGTGTCTTTGCACTTACCCTCACTAAAGAGGCATGGTGTATTTAATTTATTTCCATACCCCTTCATTCTGGTCACGCCACTGATTGGGTCATGGAATGCTAGCTAATGTGATGTGTACAGATGGTTGAATTTACACTTGGCACTTGCTGCTCTGCTCTCTCCAGAGGACCATGCCTGGACTAGCCTGCCAGAGGAAGAAACCGTAGAGCAGAGTGGGGTTGACCAGTTGTCCCAGCCAAGGCCCTCCTCAATTAGCAGACTCACATTCACTCACTACTCATCTGAGTGGCTCCAGATGTGTGTCATGAGTTCACCACTTCCCCATTGAAATCCCAATTCGCTGACTCACAAACTCACGAATACTTACTGATTGTACCCCCTCTGAGTTTCCATGGTTGTTTGTGTCAATAGATCACAGAAGGTTTGCTGGTTCCCAGTTTGAAGTCTAGGGCAGTTGGCCCTTACTGAAATAGCTCATGTATTCATACCAGGTGCCAGGCAGGTAAGTAAGCACGTGTGAAAGTTGTCAAAAGTAGACTGGAGTTGTCAAAAGTAGACTGCTGTTAAGAAAGCCCTGACATATAGAGCCTGAGAAAACTATGAAGAGAGGGCTCTCATGCTTGTATGCCTGATAACAAAACCAATCACAAAATCTTGCAAAAAACACATCCTTGCACAAAGCCATCACAACAGTGCACAACAAATATTTCTGCCAAGTCAGCAACTGCCAGTCCAGTCTCAGATTGGGGTCACCCTTGTTATTGGTCTTGGTAGCCAAGAATAACTATTCCAAAGCAATGATGTCATCCTTCTAGTTCTTTTCTTTTTAGAACCTTTGTCTTCCTTTACCTCCCCAAATACGCACCCAGTTTACTATGGCATGTGTATTCCATTGCAATGCTCTCTTCCCAAATAATTTCTGTAGAGAGAGGCTATCCCTGTTTGTTATGTAGGCTGACAGTCATTTTCAGTATCCACACCTCACATCAAGAATTACAGGCTGGGCTCGGTGGCTCAGCCTGTAATCCCAGCACTTTGGGAGGCCGAGGCTAGTGGACTACCTGAGCCCATGGGTTTCAGACCAGCCTGGGCAACTTGGTGAGACCTTGTCTCTACAGTAAATCAAAAATTAGCCGGGTGTGTTAGTGTATGTCTGTAGTTCTGGCTGCTTGGAAGGCTGAAGTAGAGGGATCGCCGGAGCCCAGCAGGTTGATGCTGGGGTGGCTGTCAGTGTGCCACTGCACTCCAGCCTGGGTGACAGGGTGAGACTCCAACTCAAAAAAAAGTGGGTAACTCCTCTGTGCTGATTACGAACTTTCTGTCCTCCATGATTCATTTTTCTGCCCTCCTATGCTGCTCATACCCTGTGAGTTGCGCACACAGCTGCCCTCCCTTCATCCTCTGATCTGCTGGAGCGTCTCAACAGCCAAAGCCAACTGGGTTCCAAGTAGCTCCTCAAGTAGCTACATCCTTCTGTGATGACCTATGATTGCTGGAGACTCCCCAGGTCCAGCTTTTACCAGGCTCTGGTAACATTTGTTGCCTTCAAAATCTGAGATGGAAATCACTTCGCCTAGTTGTCAGATTTAGAGGGTCTCAGCACCACTTGTGGTTTTGCGTAGCCCTGTCCATACCTCCATAAAAAGTCCTTCCATTCAACTATCTCTGCCGAAATCATTTCAGATGAATTCTGCGTTCTGCCCAGACTCAAGACTGTCACTCCAGTCAACTTAAGAAAGTGGTTTAGACTCTGGGAAGATGAAAATGTGCCCCCTCCATCACTCACCATACCCATGTTTTAATGTTCAGCAGAGTATTAATAGAATACATTTTTAAAAGCGTATTAATAGAATACATTTTTTTAAGATAAGCGTCCACTGATTTTGAAATTCTTTATTGAAAATCAGTGGACTCTTATCTTGAGTTTATGACTTTACTTTTTTGGACCCCAGATGTACATATATCTAATGATCCAAATCCAATCTTATTATCTTGTTTTTATCTCTAGAGATTTAGGGGGACAAGGGCGGCTTTGCCCATGGATGCCTAGTGGTGAGGTCTGGGCTTTTAGTGCAAGCATCGCCCGAATAGTGCATGTTATATTCATGAAGCTATTTCTCTTCTCTGGCCCCTTCTCACCCTTCCCACTTTTCCAGGTTTCCATTGTCTGTGATTTTACTCTGTGTCCACATGTACACATTATCTGCTCCCACTTATAAGTGAGAGCATGTGGTATTCGGCTTCATCAAATATTTTTTAATATATTTGTTTTTTACGTGTCTTCTCCCACCAGAATGCCATGAGAATAAAGATCTAATCTGACTTTTCTAAGCTGGCATTCCCAGTCCCTAGAGGAGAAACTGACACATGGTTGGCATAGCTGAATCTCAATACATTTCTCTTGATTGAGTTAAATAATTTTGTGGAAAAACAGTTAAAAATAATATTTATGACTTCAAGTTGCTATTTCTGGGACCCAGAAGGTCTAAATTCCATTAAAGTACTCAGGCACTTAACTTCTTAATTATTAAGAGACCGTTTGAAAACACATTTAGGTATTATTTTTTCAAGATCCTTTATCTGGCTTGAAATACTGAAGTGTAGCAGCATAAGAGTATCTGGAGGTGATAAACTTGAAGTGCTTTTCCTTTGAACTTGAGGCTGTTTTCTCTCTTTGCAGAATCCAAAGCAGTGAAGCCAGCTCTATTTGGTAAGTCAAGCTTACTGGGAAAATAAGTCTTTTTTATTTGCATGAAAGACGAAAGATCACACAACCTATTTTTGGATAATTATTCCACTGATCATAAGGCTCAAAAGCAGAAAGAGAGAAGAAAGAAAGGTCATGTGCTTCTTGGTAAATCCTCCTGCCATGCAGGGCAGAAAATTGAAGAAACTACTTCTACCCAGGAAATAATAATGCACACCAGAGTTTCTCAAATTGAGGTAGAAAGTAAAATTTATCTGAAGAGATAAAAAAATACTTAACTTCCTCCTTAACAGACATATTGACGTTTGATTGTCTAATAAACATTGTACAAAGACTGTTTTGTCTAAATTTGAATCTCAGTCAATATGTTCTGGTAAATGCTAACTGATTTCTGCCTTCAGAGAATTCCATTTCAAAGTGTGAATTGTTAACAATAAAGGGGGCATTTGCGTCATTATCAGTGGTTATCTCTCTTCTAGTTCTCTTTGGTGTACTCTGACCTAAGGTTTTGAAGGATTCTTTTTTCCCAGAAAAGCTCCCTTCCTTCCTTCCTTCCTTTCTTTTTTCTCTTTCTTTCTTTTCTCTCTCTTTCTTCTATCTCTCTCCCTCCCTCCCTCCCTTTCTTTCTTCTTTCTTTCATCCTTCCTTCCTTCCTCCTTTCTTCCCCCTTCTTTCCTTCCTTCCTTTCCCTCTTCTTTCTTCTCCCCTCCCCCTTCTTCCTTCCCCTTTACTTCCCCCCACCTCCTCCTCCTTCTTCTTCCTCCTCTTCTTCTTCACTGGAGCCCCGCTCTGTTGCCCAGGTTAGAGAGTACAGTGGCATAATCATGGCTTACTACAGCCCCGACCTCCTGGGCTCAGGTGATCCTTCTGCCTCAGCCTTCCAAGTCGTTGGGACTACAGGCACACACCACCAAGTCTGGCTAATTTTTAGTTTTAGGGTTTTTTGTTTTGTTTTGTTTTGTTTTGAGAGGTGATTTTTTGCTGTGGTGCTGAAGCTGGTCTTGAATTCCTGGACTCAAGCAGTCTTCCTGCCTCATCCTCCCAAAGTGCTGGGATTATAGGCATGAACTACTGTGCCTGGTCAAAAAGCTCTATTTCAATAAATGTCTTAATGTACAATCCTAGGTGATCACAGACATTGTTTTAAATGTGCTGAAGTTCTTTCCTGTTCAATACGACTTTCTTTCACAGTTTTGCAGGTACAGTCTAGTTGAGTGATGCCAGTGTACTCAGACTTGAAGGATTATTTGGTTATCTTATTAGTTAGTCTCACATGGCCATGGTCTCATACAGAAACTGTGATCTTTCTGGGAGTGTCAGTGTGACCCATTTCACAAGCAGCCTTGGGAGGAGAACTCAAAAGGAGGTGTCAATGCAGGAAAAAGAAATGCTTGGGTCTAGCAGAGAGACAGTGAACCTTGCTAGGGGAATCGGGAAGGGGAGCAGGAACAGGGAAACATTAATTAGCTGGAAGCCCCTGTATATTCAGCAGAAACTGCATCCCTCCTGCAGGACACCTTCAGTCACAGCTTCCTGCTCTGTCACTTGGACTCCCTAAGTCCTGTCATTCCCTTTACATCCCCCTCATCTGGACTCCCTCTGGGCTCAGATTTCAGATTATTTTCACATTCCCATCTCTTGTTTCTACTGTGGGTGAATACCCAAGTATTCTCAAGTATACCCGTGAATACCAATACCCAAGTCCCCTAGTTTGAATGGGAATTAAATGGAATAACATGTGCAAAATTGTTTGTCAATGGCATAGTGCAATTCAAATGCAGAATGTGATGTGAGCGAACAAACTCCCCTCACAACCCCATTTTCTCTTTATTATTATGAGAACTAATGTTACTGAGTGCTCGCTATGTATCATGCATTCCCATCTTTGCTGCAGGAGTACAAATATTTATTGAAACAAATAAATTAGGCAACCCCCTTGGGTCCCCTCCCACTGTGGGAGCTTTTCTGTCCTCTCAATACATCCTGCTTTCTAAAAAAAAAAAAAAGAAAAGAAAAGATAAATTGATTAAGTGAACCAGTCCTGGTAACATTATGAAGTAGATGTTCTAAGTGTATCCCTTTTACAGTGAATAAATTGTGGCATTGCATAACTTTCCCATGGTCACCCAACCAGAAAGGAGAGTGGAGTTTGAACTAGGCCCCGTAATTTGAATTGTATGCTCATTTACATATGGAAATGATACTATATGCCTGTTGTGTGAGCTATAGACCTTAGATTTCTCTCTGCTACTTCCTTTCCTTGCCCCAAATATCACAGTAAATGTCATGAATTCTCCCGATGATGCTGTGAACCCATGGCTTCCTTTCCATTCCTGATGCTGCTGCTCGCTGGACTCTAACTCAAACTCCCCTTTCCCTCTCTTGCCTGAACTATTATACTAACTTTCTACCTGGCCACCCAATATCGCTCCTTCTCCCTTCATCTATTTTGTACACAGACAAGTCTAATTTTGTAATGCTTTTGCTCAAAATTTTGATTCATCATTAATTTCTAAATAAATGTAAGCTTCTTAATTTTCCCATTTAATACACTTCATAGCATCATTGATCTATCCCCAAGTGCCTTTTCAATGATTCCCTTCTAAGGGACATCCCTACTTTCCAGTCAAATTGAGTTTCTCTCCCTGTCTGGACCTTCTTGGTGTTCGACTACTCCATCTCATTCTCAACTGCATGGGCATCCTCCTGGCTGGCCTGTCCTGGGGAAACCTTTTCCACTATCCCTTGAAGCCCTCTTGGAGGCAGAAGCAAATCAGAACTCCCCACAGCTAAATAACAAATAAGCACATGGAAAGTCTTCAACATCATTAGTCATTAGGAAAATGCAAGTGAAAAATGTCATGTATCCACTACATAATCACTGGAATAGCAAGCATTCAAAAACTCTCCAATAAAAAAAATACCGATGAGAACATGGAGCAAAAAATGCCTCATACCTTGTTGGTAGGGAAGAAAAAATGTTCCCCCCACTTTAGAAGAAGTTCTGGCAGTTTCCATGTACAACGGAACACTCCTAGCTGTTCTAATGCTAAGCATTGATCCAAAGGAAATGGAGACATATGCTCACAAAAGCACTTGTATGAGAATGTCCATGACAGCTTTATTTAAAATAGACAAAAACTGGAAATGGTGCAAATAACTATGAATAGAAGGAGAAATAAGCAAGCGGATACATTCATATAATGGAATTCTCTCAGCATAAAAGGAACAAAGTACTGATATATCCAGTAACATGGATTGATTGCAAGCAACCTAGCCCAGTGCAAAAGAAGACCTACACAAAATCAACCTATAGGATGTTCCTAAAGCAGGCAGAACTAATCTATGGCGGAAAAATTGGAGCAGAGGTTGCACTGTGTGTTGCAGGGAGGGTGGCCTGAGAAGCACCCTTGGGGCCTTTCTGGGGTAATGGTGGCGTTCTGTGCTTTGAGAGGGACTCGGGTTACACAGGTGCATACATTTCTCAAAATTCAGACTGTGCGCTTCCTTATGCATAAAATTTGCATCAAAAGAAAAAAATGTGTACACGAATATCGAATTTGAATTAATCCCATAAGTGCTGAAGTTTTTAGGGGGAAATGTGCTGATATCTGCAATGTATATTGAAATGCATCAAACATTAGGTGGTTTGATGGATGGATGAATGAAAGGAGGGATGGATTGATGGCTGGATATGGCAAAAGGTAGATAGAGTAAAATGCTAATAATAGACTCTAAGTGGTTGGTATACGGGCATTCAGGGTAAAAATTCAACCTTGCTGTCTGCTGGAAAATTTGTGCAATAAAACGTTGGGAAATGAAATCCCACAGCAATCTTTGTTCACTGCTTTTGAAATTTTTGATGTCTCTCTTGATTTCTTTTTAATTCCCAGTGCACAATACCTAAGATACTACAGCAATCTGTAATGAGGAGTTCTCAAAGTGTGACCCAACGACCCCACGGTGACCCTGAGACTTTTATAGGGAATCTGCAAAGTCAAAGTCATTTTTATAATAATACTAAGAAGCATTTGTGCTTAGGAAATGCATTCTCTTACAAGTGTACGGTGGACATTTTTCGAGGTGGCACGATTTATGGCATTTCAGTAGATTAAATGCAGAAGCAACTTGAAAACCCAGCTGACTTCTGTTAGGCAGACAATAGAGACATTTGTAAAAAAATATAAAACAATTCCATCTTTGGACTAATTTTTATTTGTTTTAGAAAATATAGGGCTTTTTTTTTTTTACAGAAATGTGCTATTTATGTTAATATGGTAATGGTTTTATATTGCAAATTTAACATGTACCAACCTTTATGTTTTATAAATGAATGCGATCTTCAAAATTAAATACCTGTAAATTTATAATGGCACAGTTTGAATTACGAATATGATAAACAACAATTCTTAGCAGTAATTGTTAGAATCTAGATGAATTTTAATCACAAGCATTTTCTTGGCAAAGTTTAGCTCAGTTTTATTGACATAAATGAAGTTAGGAGCGCCTCAGACTGTGTGAAGGGAAAAAGAGGTTCTAAGAGCATAACCTCTGCAAATCTCTGCAATTACAATGTGTCGCATAAGGACAGGTAACCTCACAGGAAGGTTGATAGCACCTGCGCTGGGCTCCAACTTCCTTCTAGAACTCACTGGCTGTGTGATCTTAGACCAGTTTTTGAACCTCTCTGTTATCAGGCACCGATGCTGAAAATGAGAAAACTAACAGACCCAACTTCACCTTTTTTTGAAAGACCTGTAAGAATTGATGGGTAGGAAGGACTTGAAGCATCCTGTGTGCTAGTGAAATATTTGCAAAAAATAAAGCAGAGTCCACATTCGAATCACTTGTACATACTTTCTTACTTTCTTCTTTGTGTTCTCACTGAAGCCTTTATACACTATAGACTTAATTATTAAGAACCGGTGAAGTCAACAACTTCCCAAGGCCCTGGCATGGTCCCTGAGCACAAACGGTTCCCAGCACGTCTTTATAGGATGAATTCATACAGATTTGCCCATCAACCTGGGCTGTATCCAGTTGGAAGTCAATCTGTGAAAAATGCTTAAGGAAACTTATTTTGGTACTTTCCCGTGTGCAGATTTTAAACAGAGCCACACTCAAAACAATGGATCTGAAAAAAATACTGAAAAAAAGAAGCGGGAGAGAGACCACATCTCTCTACCTGCAACCCTTCCAAGAGCACACAGAGAAAAGGCCATGTGAGGCCATGACAGAAGGAGCCGTCTCCAAGCCCAGAAGAGAGCCCTCCTTAGAAACCACTTTTTGACTTCCAACCTCCAGAATTCTGAAAAAACAAATTTCTGTTTTTTTAAGTCACAGAATAAAAAATAAAAATTAAAAGAAAGTTCATAAGGAAACTTCTTAATAAAGAAACCAGAATGACTTCCAATTAGTATGTCAAGTGTTTACGAGTAAACAGATGCTTCCAGACACTTGAAGGTGCTTGAAAACAGTTGTGTTCATGTAAGTAGCTTTAGTATTTGCCTAAAATATTATTTCTACTGCAAATTTGTTTAATAGATGCTCTTCGGATAAACCACAAGTTTAAATTTGAGTGTCAGCTCTGACTCACCCAGGAAGTTCAATGACTTTACCCGCTGAATTTTGCCGAGAAAAGGTTGATTATTGACATCTCGTTTCCAAGGACAACAGTATGCAATTGCCTGTTAATATGCTCCCATCATAATGGCATATTTGCTAAGAATATTTTATTCTAAGCAGAGTTGCCAAAAATAAGTTATAAGTTGAACACGCATTAATACAAATTGCTTCCATTTACCACATATTTATTTCAAAGTGAAAGACACCTACGAAAGCAAAATATTTTTGTGTCTATCTGCTGATGTGATTGTGTGTGCCTGTTTTGATGGAAATGTAATGAATGTTCAGTCATGGCAGAAACGTTCCGATTAGAGAACTCATAAGAGCTATCTTATAAATATTGCTGATACCATCCTCTACTTCAGAGACTTTCTCCTTATTTTATGCAGAAATAATTTTAGGTACTTCAGATCTGCGATATTTTACCATAATCTTTTAGTTCTTTCACTTTGTGAGCTGAAATGTAATGTCTAAATGTCTCATTACAAAAGGATACATTCATTTTATTTTATGTCTGACCTAAAAACCTTATATGCCTTTTGATGAAATGTCCTTTTGTTGCTTACATTCCAGAAAGCTTTCTGCTTATCTTCAACATTACTTTTGTTATTGAGATTTTTATCGTCCTTAAAATGCCAACAGAGCTGGGTGCGGTGGCTCATGGCTGTAATCCGGCAGTTTGGGAGACCGAGGTAGGAGGATCGCTTGAGGCCAGGAGCTCGAGACCAGACTAGGCAATACAGTGAGACCACTTTTCTACAAAAAAATCAAAAAATTAGCCAGGCATGGTGTTACGCACCTATAGTCCAGTTTCTCAAGAGGCTGAAGCAGGAGGATTGCCTGAGCCCAGGAAGTTGAGGCTGCAGTGAGTCATGATCTTGCCATTACGCTCCACCCTGAGCCACAAACTGAGACCCTCACTCAAAAAAAAAAGACCAACAGAGTGATTTAGGCTCTGAGTAGGTCTTCAAGGTGAATTTTGCAAGAGGTTCTCTGCACCACAACCTCCCACCGCCATGTCACTGCAGCCTGGATCTTTCTCACGGGCATTATCTCATCTCTCAAACTTGTCACCTCAACCAGGTCTTCCCAAGTACCTGCTCTTTCTCCTTTCCTAGAGCCGAGGTTAACCTTGAAAACATTGATTCATGCTGAAACTGGCCCAACTTCCCCAAGGAAATAATGGTTACAGTTTTTTTTAAAAAAAATAAAATAAATAAACATAAGGCCGGGCTCAGTGGCTCAAGCCTGTAAACCCAGCACTTTGGGAGGCCGAGATGAGAGGTTTGCCTGAGCCCAGGAGTTCGAGACCAGCCTGAGCAGCATGGTGAGACCTTGTCTCTACAATAAATCAAAAAATTAGCCGGGCATGGTGGCACATGCCGATGGTTTCAGTTACTTGAAAGGCTAAGGCGGAAGGATCAGCTGAGCCCAGCAGGTTGAAGCGACAGTGGCCGTGAGTGTGCCACAGCACTCCAACCTGGGAGACAGAGTGAGACTCCAACTCCAAAAATAAAATAAAATAAAACAAAGCAAAACATAGAAATTGACCCTCCTACTCTTAGAGCGTGAAACTTGTATTTTTCTTAGCTAATTTCCTTTCTTTCTCAGATAACTTGCTCTCAGGCTTATAAAATAAAGGCAGTACAACTCACTGGATCACTACATCCAGAAAACGAAATGTCTGACCCCTCCTTAATTCCTGTTTACCAGCTCTTCTTCCTCACTCCTCCCTAATTCCTGTTTTCTACATTCCTGCCCCACTATGTAAATCCCTGACTTTAGTGGAACAGGGAGATGAATTTGAGAATGAATCTCCTATTCTCTCAGTTGCTATCACCAGAATATAAAGACTTGTTGTCTCAGCAATTGGTTTGGTGCAGTGAAGGACAGGACTCCAAAAAACACCCCAGTGTTTTGGTAATCATTCTATAGCAGGAGACATTACAAACAAACTGTAAAGGGGAGAGCATTACAAACAAGTGCACAGAGGAGAGGGCATTCCAGCTATGCTGTCTGTGAGCCTGTCAGGCCTTTCTCCCTGACTCTCCTACCTTGCATTCTTCTACAGCTTATGGCCGTTTTCTATCTGACCAGACTGTGGGCTTGACCCTCTTACGTGTTCCTAGGGCTTGTTTTCCTCCTAAAATTGGACCTAATGCTTATCCTTACTCCAGTTAGCTCTGCACATCCTGTCTCACCTAATTCTTTTTTTTCAAGTATCAGGTATTTACTAATCAGTGTAATCCTAACACAATACATACATATGATTTCATGCATCCAGAGAAGTATTTTCTGGTTAAGTAGAAAATTGTATGGATGATTTCTAAAAGGCCTTCATTCTAAGCAGCTTTATAGTTAATCGCTTCATTGAGAACTCTGGACCTTCTTTCTTCATTCTGCTGTAATCCACATTCACCGAATAGAGCTTGTATCGATCATTGGAGCCCAGTTTGTTCCAGGGCGCTGGATTATTCTTTCTGTCCCAACTAAAATCTGGATTGGACATCGCCAGACACATGAGATACTACAGTGTGGCTCTAGGACCTCCAGCTCCAAAAAATACAGAAAGGGGATCAAGTTTGGGTGTTTCTTGGCCTGAACAAGGGTCTGGCGGAGCATGACTACAGCAGATGCCTGCAATGCAAATGGAGGGAAGAACACTCCCGTTATCCCAGCCTGGATTGAACTCGTCTCGCCGTCTCACCTAATTCCAGTCTCTGACTTTTGCTAATTTATTCCCAGTCTTCACTAAATATGGCAAGCATCTACTCCCCACTGGACACGTTCTCTGTTATGATGCTCACCCTCATCTCTCTTGGTTCATTTCATTCCTTCAGTCATTCATCATTAGGGGGCCTAAGGTTTCTCCCTTTTATCCTAAATTCACTTGAACTTGAGGTAGGAAATAGGTTCCTAGAATATACTGCATATATATCACATAGATATATATATCACATATATAATATATGCACAGGGGTCCCAAAAATGTCTGCACATTTTAAGTATGACGTTCACTTAAAAGATGACATGGATCAAATGAATGCTAGCAACCCTGTGCAACAGGCAGGACAGTCAAAGAAAATGGCAGAAACATGAATGAATGAATGCCATACTACACATTGCTACCATCATTCAATTCAACTTTGAAAAGTAGCACATAGCTAACATCTCTTTAAATGTATATACATTTTTTGGCACTCCCATATATCATCTATATGTGTGTCTTAGTCTATGAGGGTTGCTGTAACAAAATACCATAAACGGTGTTTATAAGTAGCAGAAATTTTATATGTCATGTCTGAAATCTGGGTGGTACAATATCAGGGGCTGGCAGATACTGTGTCTGGAAAGGGTCCCTTCCTGGTTCACAAATGTTGCTTCATGGTGTATCCTCACAAGGTGGAAGGAATGAGGGGTCTATCTTTGGATTCTCTGTGGCACTAATCCTGTTAGTAAGGACCCCACCCTCATGACATAATCACCTCCCAAAAGTTTCGCTTCCTAATGCCATTACATTGAGGGTTGGAATTTGAACATACGAATTTGGGGGAGGGGGAGCACAAGCATTCAGCCCATAACAATATGATATATTTCCTAAATATGCTTGTGCTCCTCTTCCCCCAAATGTATGTGTGTACATATCACTCCTCAAACAAAAGTCCCTCTGTCTTTACAAAAAAATTCTAGGACACATAAATGTACCCCTCTATATTTTCCACAATCCACAAAATTTGATCATTTTCAAATTGCAATTTCAGTCCATGGAGGAGAGAAGGGTTGGAAATCAGATCTAGGTATTGGCATTTGAAGAGAGACACAGCAAATGGTATGCTGTTAGCAGATGGTTTCATAAAAAAAAAAAGAATATATATATATATATATATATATATATATATATATATATATATATATATATAACTAGCTGAGTGTTCACTCTTTAAAAGTGGATTGTAGCCAATCTTCTATTCATTTGCATTGTGCCTTCATTATTTATTGTGGTAAGCAAAAATGTTACTATGTTTCCCTAATAATTTTCCCCATGAGGTCTTCAATTCCTCAATCCACTCCACTCTTCTTAATTAAATTCACTTCAACCAATATTTATTGATTATCTGTTCTGTAGATTTCACTACAGTCAAAACGCAACATTGAGTAAGACACAGTACTTGCCCTTTAGAAGGATAAAGACTAGAAAAGATTTGGAAAATTGGGCAACTAGGGTTCACTGCAGTGAAATGCTACACGCTGAGCAAGGTCAAGCTGTGCTAGGGCCTGAATGTTTATGTCATCCCCAAATCCATATATTGTAATCCTAACCCCCCAAAGACAGAGATAGTTTTAGGAGGCAAGACCTTTGGGAGGTGACTGGGTCATGGGGGCAGAGTCCGTATGAATGGAATCAGAACCTTTACAAAAAGGCTCCAGAGAGACCCTCACCCTTCCACCATGTGAAGATCCAGTGAGCAGGCACCAGAAAACCAGAAAACAGGCCAAACACCCAATCTGTCAGTTCCTTGACCCCGGACTCACCAGCCTCCAGAACTGTGAGAAGGAAATTTTTGTTGTTTATAAGTTATCCAACTCATAGTATTTTTAAAAATAGAAAACTAGTATTTTTTTTAAAATGGTAAAAAAAAAATCATATTTTAAAAAAATAGAAATAGACTTAGACAAGGAATCATTGAACTATGTGGTGAGAGAAGTAGCTGAGCCAATAGAAGCACTAACCTTAATTCTCAAGAGAATATGTTTTTCCTAGCTTCTCTCTTCCATTCAGTTGATCTGAGAGGGGAATGCCATGATGCTATACCTCGAGGACATTTAAATAGAAACTTCCTTTCTTATTTTGTTCCCCTATGTTTTCAGGGTCTCTGTAGCATTACAAAATGAATATGCCCTAAATTTTTCCTGTGCAACCTGAGATACTATTCCATGCATTTTCCTGGAACAGGAGCTGAATTGCACTTGTTTTTTTGGAGCAACTGAAAAAAATATTATTTAATAGCACACCAAATGACATACATGTATGGTTTTCAGTTGTAGCTGCAACAAATTACCACAAACTTAGAGGTTTCAAACAACACAAATTTATTTTCTTACGGTTCTGGAGGTCAGAAGTCTCCCTGGGCTAAGGCCAAGATGGCGGGGCTGATTCTTCCTGGAGGCTTAGGGGAGAATCTGTTCCTAACTGTTCCAAGCTTCTTGATGCTGCCTGCATTCCTTGGCTCATGGCTTCCACCTCCATCTTTGAAGCCAACAGTGCAGCATCTACAAAGTCCTCTCTGACTTCTCTTCTGTCTCCTTCCCTGCATTGATAAGGACCTCTTTGATGACACTGGCTCCACCAGATCATCCAAGAGAAACCCTTGCCTTCATGTCACCTGATTAACAAACAAGATTCTATCTCTTGCCCTCATCACCCTTTTGTCAGTTAATCTAACATAGTCACGGTTCTGGGGATTAGGAGGTGACATCTTTGGAAGGAACATCGGTCTGCTCACCACAGCCAACATGATTATTCTTCTCTTTAAATGCTCATTATCCCAAATGCATGTCTAGCTTAAAAACCGGTGTAGGCTATGCTTCTTAGGATGCTGTAATAATCTCTTTTAGACCAACCAACCACCTGAGAACAAGTAGAAATTCTTGAGAGGAAAAACAAAACCTCAAATGGGTTTAAGTACATAAGAGAACTGTTTCAGTAGCCAGAAACTGCAATGTCATTTCCCAGAGGAACCCACTGAGATGAGTCCAACATTTCATGATACTTCATTCTTTTTTTCATCTTTTTCTTTTTTTGGATTTGGGGGTCTCACTCCATTGCCCAGGCTGGAGTGCAGTGGCATGCTCACTGCCATCCCAGTGTTGATGTACTGGGCTCAGGCAATCCTTCCACCTCAGCCTTCCAAGTAGCAGAAATTACAGGGGCATGCTACCACACCCAGCTAATTTTTTTTTTTGATTTATGGTAGAGATGAGGTCTTGTCAAGTTGCCCATGCTGGTCTCAAACCCGTGGGCTCAGGTGATCCTCTCATCTTGGCCTCCCAAAACGTTGGGATTACAGGCTTGAACCACCATGCCCAGGCATGATGCTTCATTCTTGATGGTGTTTGTTAATTCATAAGCATTGCAGGACCCAGGGGCTAAGGATCAGAACCAAGAGCATCAAACGAATGTCTGGGACCCAGAGCTGAGGTTGGCTGTTGATGCAAAACATAGAGCTAAGGGTTGTTGAGGCATCCAAGACTTGAGAGCAAAAGTCCAGAGAGAAGGGAGTGCATGGAGATGAACATGACTTTCTGTGCTTTTAAGACATTTGCTGATTTTTGGCCAGTTCTGGGAAGAGGGACATAGCAGGAGGAAGGCAGGAAGGGGAGACACAACTTGAAGTTTAGGCCCGAAGAAGAGAAGGAGCCCCCACCAATCCTCCTGGCATGGTCTGGATGTTGTCTCCTCCAAATCTCAGGTTGAAATGTGACCTCCAGTGTTGGAGGTAGGGCCCAGTGGGAGGTGATTGGATCACAGGGGCAGGTCCCTCATGACTGGCATGGTGTTGTTTCCATGTTGATGATGGAATTCTCACTCTATTTGTTCATGGAAAAGCTGGTTGTTGAAAGGAGTCTAGTACCTCCCTTCTCTCTCTTGCCTCTTCTCTTGCCATGTGACATGCGTCTTCCTTTGCCTTCTGCCATGACTGCAAACTTCCTGAGGTCTCACCAGAAACCCAGCAGATGCTGGTGCCATGCAGAACTGTGAACCAAGTAAATTTCTTTTCTTTACAAATTACCCAGTCTTGAGTATTTTTTTTTATAGCAACACAAAATTGACTAATACACTTCCAGATTCTCAGGATGAACCTTAGAACCTGCGCTTTGCAAAAGTGAGAGCCCAGTATCAAACAGCTTAATCCCAGCCTGGATTTAAGTGATCTGCTCATACTCAAATGCCTCCTAAATAAAGAAAAACAAGTCTTTACCTCACGTACTTAATTTTCATGCAGAGAATCCTTATGATCTATTCTGAGCAATATTAAAATCTACAGTACATTGTTACTAAGCCTGATTTAGTCATTCTTAAATGTGTACATGTATCAAAACATGATGTTGAACACCATAAATATGCACAACTTGTCAGTTAATTAAAATCAATATAATTAGATAAAAAATGACTGCAGCAAGAGACTCAAGTTATTTCTACAGCTTTTTCATACTCACTATCTAACAGTCAATAAACAATTATCAGACTTAGCAAGAGGAAGGAACAAGTGACTAAAAGTCAAGAGACAAAATAGAAAACAGAAGCAGATCCACAGGAAATTCTTGTTTTCTAGGACTACATGCTCTGAGGGATGTCAGTTGTGAGTATATCATGTGGTCTTATAGAGAAGCCCACGTGGAGAGGAACAGAATCCCAAGTTAACAACAACTTGCCAGCCATGTGAGTCCTGTCTTCAGTCCCAGCTGATATCTGACCACAAACATAGGAGAGACCACAAGCAACAACTGCCCAGTTTTGCTCTTCCAAAACTCATGACCAAGACCATGAGGAATCACACATGATTATTGTTGGTTGTTCAACATGTTTAGATTTGGGGAAATTTTTCTTATGCAGCATAAGATGAATCATATATTGCCCAGTAATGCACTTGCAAATGTATACCAAAAGATGTATATGCAATATTAATTTGTAATAGCCCCAAACTAAATTAAACTCAAATGGTTGTAACAGTGGAATGGATACATAAATTATGTTATATTCACACCCAGTAATACCACAAAGTAATGAAAATTGAACTACTGCTACATACAACAATATGGACAAATTTCACAAACATAATACTGAGCAAAGGAGCCACACTGAGCAAAAATGACATATTGATGATTCATTGAAATACAATTTAAAATCAAGTCAAACTAGTCTATGGTGGTAGATGTCAGGATAGTGGTAACCTTTCAGATGGAGGGCAAGTGGGCATTGAGAAGGGAGATCAGGAGTCTTCTAGGATGCTTAAAAGATTCTATTTCTTTAGAAAAGTAGAGCTTGGAAAGATTCTTTGTTTTTGTGACAATTTATCAAGCTCTACAGTTTACGTTTAGAAAAGACTTACAGTGTTCCTATGAATTTATGGCAATGCTGTTGAAAAAACTCATAAGCAAATAAATCTCAGAATATTCTGAATAAGTAATAACTCTTCCAGAAATTTCTCCTTTTTAAAACAGAATAGCTTACCCTGAAGATATAGCCCTGCCATTTGATCAGAGAGCCTGGGTAATGAAAGAGAGCAATTTTTCTAGTATTTGGCAGGCTCATGTTCCTGCAACAGTCTCTGGGAAGGAACGAGACAGTGAGTGATGGTAAGACACTTCTTCCATCACGCTCCTGTGTGATATAGTGTAGAGCTTGACAATGCCCCTGGCTACTTGAGTCTGCAAAGTAGACACCAGTCATGCCCAAGGCATTAAATCTCCTCCAGGATCCAGAATTGCTGATAATTGCTCTGATCGGATGCCCCCTCACACAGTGGAGAAAGAACCAGCAGCTTCCTGGCAAGCAGAGCCATGCTGCACCTCAGAGGAACAGGCTGTGAGGACTGAGAAGTCCTTCGAGCTGTGCAATCTTCAGTGATTAATGTGGTGGCCACGGGAATAAATGGGCCTTCACAAAAATTTGTCTTTGAAAAAGCATTTTTGGTCTGACAGCTGAGAGGTGGCAATCAGCTTTCAGCAAAATCAGTTTTGCCCTGGATCGGAACCAAGGTTCTGCCTGGGTTCTGGGCTTCTGAAAAGAGTAATCAAATCACATGCTTTAACTCTGAAAATCATAAAGCGACTCCAACACTTGGCTGATTAAAAAAACACCAACCTTAAAATTACTTTATCTGCTTCAGAGATAAATTAGGTTCTTGGAGCTTCATTATGTTCTGTTTTCACAAATTAAATTGCTCTTGGATTCTCTTTTGCTTTTTAAAAGTTATGCAACAACAGTTTTTTGTCCTCCACGAGGTTAATGTAATTTTCCTAATCAAGAGGGAAATAAGGAGCAGTCCTCATTGAATACATGTAGCCTCTGCAAACTGCACAATAAACACCCAGGCCCATTAACTAACGGTCATTTCTTCCAGTAAAAAATTAAAATAAAAAACTCTAGGGGAAATTGATTTTATCAACTCTAACGTAAGAGTTTCTCTTCAGTGCAGCTGCATGAAAACATCAAGAAATAGCAATTAGAACTGATTTTTTGGTGTAGTGGCTGCCAGCATCCATCATTTTGGGAGATAGAAAGACTTCTGCTTTGATTTCTTGTTTCTAATCTCTTCTCTTGTGAAAAAGTGTACTGGAACTATAATGTGTATCTAATTGATTTGTATCTCACATTCAAATGCAATAACTCCATCTTGAAGAAAGTTTTTATTCTTAAACCTTGAACTGCAGTGAAGATAGACTGCCCTCTACTAGTTATATGATCTAAAAGAAATATTTCAAAGGTTGAATGCCTTTTGTTTCCTTTCTAGTGCTAACTCTAGTTCACTGTGCAAGTAAATTTTTAAAATAGTACTTTAAAGCCTAGCCAAAAAATAAAATAAAGTAAAATAAAAACCTTTGCAAAGTTTCTGTTCAGTTGAATGCATATAAAATGACTGCTGGTTGGGTGTGACGGCTCATTCTTGTAATTTCAGCACTTTGGGAAACCATGACTGGAGAATTGCTTGAGCATAGGAGTTCAAGACCAGCCTGAGCAACATAGCGAGATCTTGTCTCTATAATAAAATTTTTTTAAATAACAGATTGTAGTGGCACATGCCTATAGTTCCAGCTACTTGACTTGGAGGCTGAGGTGATCTTTCCATCTCAGCCCAGAAGGATGAGGTTATGATGAGCTGTGATTGTGCTACTGCATTCCAATGTGGGCTATAGATTAAGATTCAACTCAAAATAAAATAAAATAGTAAAATGACCGCCAAACATAGGCTAGTAAATACACTGATTATGGCAACATAAAGATGAATGTAGGAAAAGGAGTGTCTTCAGACATGAATGGGGGCCTTTTGTATTATTGAAAAGTATTTAATCAAAGGTGTAGACATCCTGTAATAATAAAGAAGCAAAGCTTGGCTTTATTAGAGATACTACACACACACACACACACACACACACACACACACACACACACACACACAGAGCCAGCCACTTTCTTCACCATGTCAAGAATAAGGTAATTTAGTTTTGTTTGATCTTTGGAGAGAAATATAATAATTCTATTTATCTGTTCTTCACATTAGCCATTGGAAATAATTTCTGTTGCAATTAGTTCAGTATGTTGAAGTGCATTTCAGTTGTGGATAGTCCTGTAGAAGAAAGACTGCAGGAAGAGGGAGTGTGCTTTTTGGAGTAAAGCAGAGATGAGGAGGAGCTGAGACAGAGCCTCAGAGACTGCACAGGGGCTGAGCATTTCATGGGTGCAGTGCCTGCGTCATGCCAGTGTCTCCAAGGCTTCAGAGCACTGTGGAGCAACAAAGCATTCTGTGGCATTTCAGCATTAAGGATGCAAACGCCCATCGTTATGGGACCCACATAGCTTTATGGTCAACCCCTTCACCTCTCCCCCTCCACACTTTAGTATGGAAACAAATAACATCATTGGAGGAAAGAAATTGTGCATGAAATGTACCCACAGAAAACCTGGATACATGAAAGGATGTTTAATGTAATACACTGTGTAATGTAATACACTGTGTAATGTAATACACTGATGTTTAGTACAATACCCACACACTAGGAGGGAACATAGGGAAGTGAGAAGTGAGGGGATCTGGACCAGCCCTAGGAGCTAGTGGAACTGGATTTAATGAGATGAGTTTCTGGGTCCCAGATCCCAGGAATTGGTTTAGTCCGAGTCAGAGCCTCAGATCGTGAAGATGAGCCAAGACTGCCACCCCAGCTCATCAGTCAAGTCACAGGGTGAGCCATTTGGGGACATGGAATGTTCCCTTCCAAAGTGGTTGCTGCTTTTTCAAGATCAAATAATAGTGTGCTTTTATGGCTCCCCAAATGAACATATATCTCCTCTAAGTAGACTCTTCCGAGCTTACATATGCATGCAGGCACGCACAGGAACACACAAGTGCAGGGACACATTGGTGCATACATGAATATATGAAGGTCTACAAATCACGTGCACACACAGGTGTACATACACACATGTACACTAATACACACATATGTATACATACACAGGCATGTGTACTTGGGTATCAACATCATAAAGAGTAAGAGTACGGCTGTCTTGGTGGCTCAGCCTGTCATCCCAGCACTTTGGGAGGTAAGATGAGTGGATTGCCTGAGCCTGTAGGTTTGAGATCAGCCCTGGCAACCTGGTGAGACGTCATCTCTACAATATTAAAAAAATTAGCTGGGCATGGTTGTGTGCACCTCTAGTTCCAGCTACCTGGAAGGCTGAGGCTGAAGAATGGCATTCTGACCTTGTATAACATGTAATCACTCTGTTTTTCCTCTATTGAAGGGGAAAGATTTACTTAATCAAAGCCAGGATGGTAGGTTCTTATCTATGCTCATATGTGCATGTAAAGTTTTCATTACTTTAAGAGTTTTACCTCTATTCTAAAATATTATGTGATCTACACAGGCTTAGAAATGTTACTCCACACTCAATGTACTGAAAAATAGAGAAAGAAGGGTTTAGTAGCCACCCCTGCACACAACACTGACCCCTACCTTGTCCCTGAAGTCCCGTTGGAGCTGGCCCTGGCTTCTCCAGGAAGACTTCTGGATTCAGGATTGGCATGTGCAATGCCTGTGTTCCACCTGCCATGCAATTGGAGGTAAGCCTGCTTTGTCCCATCTGATGAGCATTTTCCTTTTACTGTTTCACTAAATTCTAAGAAGCCTGAGGCCAGGCACCAATTGGGGGAGCCTCCATTTCTTTGAGTTTTCAAATACTCCAGGGTCCATCTCCCATGGGTGGGCATTAGTGCCCTAGAGGTATGCCAGCAACCTTTCTGGATCTCAGCTATGAATCTTACTGGAGTCTCCAATATCCCCAAATCTCCAACTTCATTATTCATTTGCCAGCACGCTCAGTAACTTGCTTTTAATCACCATTGAACATCTTATGCTTTCTCATGGGTCTTTCACTGAGTCTTTCACCCCAACAGCAAGCAGTGCTATCCCTGAGTATGAGCCAACCATTGTCCCAGGTGCTGGGGTTTCAGCAAAAGCAAAACAGATACAGATTCTTACCCACAGGGCACTTGGATTCCAGTGAGTAGAAACCTATGAGAAACTACATGCGTCTCACAAAATCCTGTTCATTTCAGATCAAGGAGCACGTTGGAAGATACCTGAGGAAGGAAGGGCGAGGAGGATGGGATAGGAGAGGGAGGGTTCAGATTGTAATGACTGGGGAGGGGGAAGATTGTAGGACTAGAGTGGGGTGGGGAGGGTTCCAGGATGGGGGTGGTGTAGGGAAGGGTGCAGAATAGGGGTGGAATGAGGAGGAATGGGAAAGATTGCAGGTCGGGGGAAGAGAGGGTTGCTGGATAGAGAGTGAGGTGGGCTGGGTTGCAAGATGGAGGTGAGGTGGGGGAGGGCTGCAGGATGGAGGTGGAGGGGGAAGATAGCAGGTAATGGGGTGGGGTGGGGAGGGTTGCAGGATGGGGGGTGATGTAGGGAGGGCTGCAAAATAAGAGAGGGGTGGGGTGGGGAGGGGAAGATTGCAGGACTGAGGTGAGGTGGGGGAGGGTTGCAGGATGTGGACGGGGTGGGCTGGGTTGCAGGATGGAAGTGAGATTGGGAGAGGGGAAATTGCAGGACGGAGGTGAGGTGAGGAGGGTTGCAGGACAGGGGCGTGGGCTGGAGCATAAATGTTGCAGCACATGGTAGTGAACTTGTGTGCCCTGGTTTTCACTTTGTGTGAGATGAGAAGATACTGAAAGCTTGAGTGAGCTGGCTTCAGTTTCTCACACTCCGCTTCAAAGGATCCCCTGAGCTCCACTATGGAAAACTGACTGAAGAGAACCAGGGTGGGAGAACCAGGAAGGGACCCACAGGAAGCCACTGTAATAATTGAGGACAGAAAGAGCAGCCACTGTGGCAGCTGGGCAGCCGGTCTCAGTGGACCAGGTGAGCTGTGGCCATATCAGTGACATATGCTTTGAAGGTGGAGTCCTCAGGGCTCTCTGATGGCTGATGCAGTATGACACAAGAGAAGGCATTTGTCTTGAGCAAAGGGGATGATGGCGGGGACCTTTCTGGGATGGAGAAACCGTGGAGGAGCAGGCTTGAGGGAAGAGGCAGGAGACTTGATTGGGGACATGGTAGGTCTGCTAGATATCATGGCAGATTGAATTATGCCCCTGGTCAAGATATGTTGAAATCATGAACCCCAGTACCTGTGACTGTGACCAGATTTGGAAATAGCATCTTTGCAGTTGTAATCAGTTAAGTCAAACTGAGGCCACACTGGATTAGGGTGGGATCTACATCCTATGACTTCTTTTTAGAAGGCTGTGTGAAGACACAGAGACACAGACAGTAGGGTAGGGAGCAATGTAAAGATGAGACTGAAGCGATGCATTCCCAAACCTTGGAAAGCCAGGAATCACTCAGCAGAGAGGCACTGAATCCTCCACAAAAACTTCCAGAGAAAGCATGGACTTGCTGCTGAATTCAGCTCCTAGCCTCTAGAATTATGACAGAAGAAATTTCTGTTATTTTATGCCACTCCGTGTGTGGCATTGTATTCAGGCACCTCCAATAAACGATAGACATCTGTAGGTAGAGATATCGAGTAGGCGGATGGGAACACATCTCTGGAGTTCCGGGGAGAGATCTGGGCTAGAGATACAAATATGGCAGTTATCATGCATCATGACCCAGGATGAGACTGCCAGGAGTCGAGATAGAGAGGAGAGAGGCTTTGGGCACTTGAAGCAGGAGAGCACAGAGATAAGAAGGAACCAGCGAGGACACGGAGAAGATGCACCCAGTGATTTTGGAAGGAAACTGAAGGGCTGGCATTCTGGCATTGAAAAAGTGAAAGCATTTCCCTGCAAGGGGGATGCCTCCTTTTCTCAGAACAGTTTTCTGGGCAGCCAGTTCTCCCCACTTTCTCCCTTGTGGTTCTCAAGAATGTCTAGAATGTGTCTGGACTGTACAGTCCAGAAGTGGGAAGGAACCGGCTGGACCAGCCCAGGCTCTGCTCCAGTTACCCGTAGACACAGGAAGGGCTCTGATGCTTTTTGTTATGGTCCCAGCGTATAAAACCCAGGGCGAGCAGTGTTCCCGGGTCCCTCAGCTGTGGTGAAGTAGGCCAGGACCAGTCAAGACTCCATCTTCCCCAGAAAGCTTTCCTGGGGCTTGGGACACCGGGTCACCCTACTTCCTCAGCTGCTGTGTCCCCAGCTGCTTATCTGGAAGTAATAAATCCACTGCATGGGAGTGGTATGCCTTGATGTTCTCTCATGGGACTGAGACAAGTTGGTGACCAGTGCCCAGCAAACTCGCTTCATGATTCTGTCGTGTACTGCTGAGGCTTGAACACAGTAGATCAGGCTTTTGTGGGTGGACGGAAGGTCAGGTGAGCATCCACAAGTGGACTGAACAGAAAGGATGTCATGGGTGACCTTGACAAGGGCGGCCCGTTCTTTTGAATTTGTGGGAAGAGCCTTGATGGGGTGGGCTTAAGGTAAAAGGATGCATAGACAGTACCTTGTGCTCACAGCCAATCCACTAAGCATGGAAATGCACAGACTTCATGGCATGAGGATTTGTGAAGAGGAAAAAAAGAAAGCAATGTCAGCCTGATGCTTCAGGAGAATTCTTGAATCGCCTTCCAAACGAGCTCTGTGCTTCCCCTCATCCTTTCTGCTCCCTCTGCACCCAGCAGCTAGAGTGGGTCCTTTGAAATGTGAGTTGCACCCTATTATTCACACTCACACCCCATGTCAGGGCCTTGTTGATCTCTGGTAAAAGCTGGCTATTACCTCTCTGAGCTCCACCATCACCTACTCCGCACTCATTTGACACCTGCTGCTCCAGATTTTTTTTTTTAATTCAGAGTCTTACTCTGACACTCAGGCTAGAATGCAGTAGCATGATCACAACTCACTGCAGTCTCAACTTCCTGGCCTCAAAGGATCCTTCCACCTCAGCCCCCAACTAGCTGAGTCTGCAGGCATGTGCCACCATGCCCAACTATTTTTTAAAAATGTTTTGTAGAGACAGAGTCTTTCTATGTTGCCCAGGATAGTGTCGAACTCCTGGGCTCAAGTCATCCTCCTGTCGTAGACTCCTGAGTAGCTAGGACTATAGGCATGTGCCACAAAGCCTGGCTGTTTATTTCTTTATTTTGCAAAGATGAGGTCTCAGTTTGTTGCTCAAGCTGGATTCCCCAGATATTCTGAATATGATCACTGGCTAAATGATATAGACTTACAGGAACCAGTGTACAGAGCCTCTATAAATCCACAAGGAAAAGACTGATAGACAATTTACAGGAGAGGAAATGCAAGTAGCCAGAAACTACAATCTCACTGGCATGTAAATACATGTTAAACAAGTGAATACTTTCCACCCAGAAGATGAGTGAAATGTGACAAGTATGATACATCCAGTGTGGATGAGGACTGAGCGAAGCAGTACCAGAAGGCTTGCTGGTTAAGATGAGAATGGCTCAACTTTTAAAAATATCTTCCTGAAACGTTATACCTACATACCTTTTGCCTTGCGACCTTGCTTTTAAATAATCGATCCCACTACATTAGCGTCCTGGATGTAAAATTATTTGTATAAGAATATTTCAAAATATTTTGAAACATTTTAAAAATGTATCTAAAAAGTGGGACCTATCCCAATGTATGTCCATATCACAAGTTCTTATCCACTCATCCCTGGATTACAACTAGGTTGTTTCCATATCTTGACTGGCGTCAATATACTGCAATGAACATGGGAATCGATGGATATGTTAATTAACTTGACCACATTCAACATGTTACATTGCATACATTTGTCGAAACATCATGTTATACACCTTAAACACATACATTTTTTCTTTGTTAACTCTACGCCAGTAAAACTGGGAAAAGGAGACCACAAGAGAGATCAATAAACAATGAAATCACTTTGCCTCTTGACAGTGGGTGGAGCAGAGCAGAGGTCGTGGGTGACCTTGACAATGGCCATTCTACTGAGGTTCTGGGAAAAATCTTGATGAAGTCAAGGCAGAAGAACGAATGAACAACAGTTTGTACTCACAGCTGTTGAGGTATCACTATGGTTTTGAAATAAATTATTCTGGATGAGAATCAGGTAAAAGTTACAGGGCATCTTTTTGTATTATTTCTTAGAACTCCATGTGAATCTAGCTTATCTGACATAAAAAGTTTCATTTTAAGAACTGCCAGCAATCAGAAAGTACACCCATAGCGACGGTTTAATTAATCAATGATATGACTTTCATACTATGGGACATTACACTGCTGCTTACTTCATTGGTGCCGAATTCTCCCCGATTCTGATAATTTTCACTGTGCACTTTTGAAGAATATTCTTGCTTTCTGCACTATCTTTTTCTCCGCCCAGTACATAGGCTTACCCTGGACCTCCTGTTTCTATGCAGCTCTCGTACCCAGATGGGCTTGCCTTCTGAGGACTGAATCCTCTGGATCGGCTCTGCAGAGAGTTGGCCACCGGTGAAACCAGGGAGCAGAGGAAGTGGGGAGGGCAGGCTGGGCCAGACAGGTGTGGGGGCGTCTAGCAGCTGCATAGTCACAATATCCTCTGTACTCCCACAATCCACCCTGGAGGATGCTGGCCCAAGTGGGTCTGGGGTCTATGGTACAGAGTGACTTGCTTAGGGACCCTCTGCCAGCTGAAATTTCACCCATTTGGAGTTGCTGGGGCAGTTTCATGTGTCTGCTCGTCAGCTTCCAAAATACCGTGGCTCTTATCTCCACTAGTATTCTCTTTTTTCGTACAGTTTAGGCACGTGAATCTCTTTACCATCATTGAAGGGGATGTTCTGACTGAAAAGATAAACGTGTGTGTCCAACCAGCCATCTCCATCCTCAGGTCTTTGTGGCTTCAACAACAGAAAGCTGTTTTCTCCCCGTTCTGGAGGCTAGACATTGGCGATCAAGGTGTTGGCAAGTTTAGTGTTTCCTGAGGCAAGTTTAGTGTTTCCTGAGTGTTTCCTGTTTCCATTGGCAATCAAGGTGTTGGCAAGTTTAGTGTTTCCTTCTCTCTGTGGCTTGCAGAAGGCTGCTTTCCCGCTGTGTCCTCACACGATCCTTTCTCTGCGCGCATACCTCGTGCCTCTCTTTCTGGGTCCTTTCTCCTCTCTTATGAGGACACCAGTCATATTGGACTAAAGCCCACCCTAACGACCCCATTTTTACTTAATGAACTCTTTAAGTGCTATATTTCCGAGTACTTAGTAAGCTCCTGTCCCTATGTTTAAATCAAGGAGAAATTGACCAGGAGCAGTGGCTCACACCTGTAATCCCAGCACTTTGAGAGGCTGAGGTGGGAGGGTTGCAGGGTTCACATTCTGAGGTACTCGGGGTTGGGGCTTCGACATACTAATTTTGGTGAGACCCAGTTCGGTCTATAACAGCTTGTTAAAAAAATGGACGTAGAATAAAAACACTCTCGATTTCAAATCATGAAAGGTAGAGTTGCATACAGCCCCCCTTCCAGTTACATGTGCGTAATGAGCATTGACCACAGCATACCACTGATTCTTCATCTTGGACTCGTGGCCACAAAAACTTAAAAACTCCCTCCTAGACAGGCCTTTCTCCCGCCTTACAAATCCATGGATTTTGACTGCTGTCTATGCTAGGAAGAATCTGGGTGCTGCAGAATAGAAAAGAAACTGTAGTCCTTCACAGAAAGAAATGGCCTATTTAGTGTTTCTCACTTTTCTAAAGAGTTATTTTAATTATCTAATTTTCATTCTCAAAGAAGAATTTGAGAGTGAAAATGCAATTTGAATATTTTGGGTACAATAATAGACCACATTTCTTAAGATGGAAGTAAAAACATGGTTTAAAGTCAAGATTTTTAAAATGTGGGGATGTTAGATGATGATTTTTAAGGTGAAACTCTTAACTTTTTCCAAACCCCTCCGCTTTACATTCATAATATGTAGTTCAAGTCAACAAATACTTGGGCCTTCAGGGTGACACCACACATTAAATGCTTGCTGTGTTTGGGGGATTTACATGCCTTGATAGGTACGTCAATACATTAAGCTGTGAGGTAGCAAGTATGTTTCTCCTTGATTGATTGACTGGTTTATTTTATTTTATTTATTTTTTTAGTTAGGGTCTCACTCTGTAGCCCAGGCTGGAGGGCAGTGTCATGATCACAGTTCACCACAGTTTTGATCTCTTGGCCTCAGGTGATCCTTTTTCCCCAACCTCCCAAGTAGCTGGGACTACAGGTGTATACCACCATGTCTGGCTAATTTATTTTTTTGTGTGTAGAGAGGAGGTCTTGCTATGGTGCTCAGACTTGTTTTGAACTCCTGTGCTCAAGCAATCCTCCCACCTCAGCCTCCCAAAGTGCTGGGATTTCAGGCATGAGCCACTGTACCTGGTCAATTGCTCCTTGATTTAAACACAGGGACAGGAGCTTAGGAAGTCCTATCGATTGCTCCAGATGTCTGTGCTGGCTGAAGCCGGGTCCATACCCATGTTCTTGATACCTGCTATTCCTTCTCCACCCAGGATTCTCGACAGAATTCCTGGGGTCCACTCATAATGAAAATACAGGGCCCTTGTTCATTACATTATCAAGAATGTCAAGATGGCCATAGCAGTCATGAACCAAGTGCAGGGCCCTTGAGAGGGACTCTGAGACAGCCCAGGCCCATGCCGTGAGGTCGGCCTTGAACCCACTGCCTGCTGGCACCCCACCAAACCTCAGGAATTGCCCTTCAGAAGTTCCTATACTTGCAGACTAGGTGACATGGTTTTTTTTCTGGAAGTTCTGAGGATGAAGGTCCAGTCCCTGAGTCCTGCCTCCCAGGCTCATTTCTGGCTCTCAGTCCTCAGTGTCTCTAGACACAGATCAGGCAGACTGGGGCAAGTGTCACCTCAACTGGCTTCCCACATTAGTTCTCTGGTCCTTCCACTAGTAGAGGAGGTGCCCTGCAAATGCGGTGGGCCCAGGAGTCTTCCTGAGTCTATGTTTGGTGTCCTGCTCTGCAAGCCCTGGGAAGGTTGGCTGGCCATCTAGAGGGGGCTGTAGAAACTGCTGGGCTGGAGACGGGGGCTTGTGAGCAGTGCAGGGGCCAGGGCTATTGCAGGCCATGAGGCAGTGTGGTCTCGGCATCTGGCCACACCCACCTTGAGACGCAGGATGGAATGTTCTGAATCTTCCCAGCCCCCTCTGAGAACAGACATGTGGTTGGTAGCCACGTTTCCTTTTTTTTTCCTTAGTGTAAAGATGTGGGGTACAAGTCAGAATTAGGTATATAAATGGCTTATGTGCAGGTTTGGGCCCCCAGCTTGTCCTCCTTTCCCCCTGGTTTAAGATCAGGTACACAGCCGGGCTCGGTGGCTCAGCCTGTAATCCCACGCCTTTGGGAGGCTGAGGTGAG